>NC_079190.1:455446315-455746315 GCF_029499605.1 Hyla sarda
TAAATAGATATAACAGGTATGACAAATAAATATATAGATAGCTTGACACACATTAGATAGATTCATAACCCCCTACTGAGAACTCGGTTGATTCCTACTCTTCTATAAAGATAGACAAGATATAGAAAGATAAATAAGTAAGTAGTTAGCATTGTGGTGTCTACAGAGAGTTCTTCATATACCAATCCCTTGAATCGAGAATAAAACACACTGGAATTACACAGTATCTGGCTTATGGGTGGTAATATTGCTATTATTGAGCTATTGTACGGTATATGCAGCTGTCATGACAATGGATCCTTTCCTTTTGCACAGTTCACCCATGTCTATGTATCTGCTGAGGTCGAAACATCACAAGTCATAGTCTGTATGGACAGGAAGGACCAGTTGTCATATGGATTAATGATTTCTATGACAGCAACAATTGTCATTGGATCAGCAAAAAAAGTTACCTACAAAGAAGAAAATGTTCTATATCCATATGACTATATTGACCTTACTCTAGTACTATAGATAATTATAGATGCCATAGTGTTGTGGATTTGTATGTTCATACACACCCACATATAGTACAATGCAGAGCATTTCTCTCAATTCTATATTGTTCCTTGATATACTTGTGGTTTTGTTGTACAATTACCGGTTAGTCGGGTGGTTAGACTGGTTTTCTAACAGTTAAAACTGATCCGTGTAATATTGTTGCTGTATTGACAAAAGTCCATAGTAATTGATACAAGTAATAATAATAATACATTCTATTAAAATAAACCGGTAGATGTAAAATCTGCTTTAAAGGCCAAAATGGTGCAGCACAGTATTTGTTTGGATTGTTTCAAAAGCGGAGGTAAATTTAATATGAATTTATTTGGCTTTTTTTTTTTAAATAAGCCAAAGCCAGAAGTGTATTCAAAGGGAATGGTGAATATAAAGGAAGGACTTACACTTCTCCTTCCTACCGGATCCACTTCTGGCTTTGGCTCAAAAACTGCAGCGGCAATTGTATCAAGTTTTCTTATACACTGACCTGAACATAACATCCTGTTTTCCATTCACAAACAAAAAAAGATGGTGAAACTGATGAAGGATGAAAATACAACATATATAATACAATGGCTACAATATAGCAAAAGTTGTGTACTATGTACCCAATGTGTCATTAGAACAATGACGGTTACATTGGATAACATCTTTAATTGTTATTATTATTATAGTTATTATTATTATTATTATTATTCAGCGGAAGCAGTGTGGAGCTGTGGAGAATATTCTACTTGGGTTCTGCATGCATTGATGTTACTCTTGAACACGTGGAGCACTTTATGGCATCGGTATCTGCTAATGGCAGTGGCCACTTTCAGCAGGATAATGCTCTGGCTAGACTTCAAAAATTGTTCAGGAATGGTTTGAGATCAACGTACTGACCCAAGGTCTTAAGAAGTTGTCCAGTGCTAAGAAATGTATCCCCTTCCTGCGTATAGTGTCTGATCATGGGGGGTCTAACCGCTGGGACTCCCCCACTGTCTTCTGTACAATGCCCCGACTCAGCCTAGGCCCCTGCTTTGCTAGAGAGCGTTTCGTACCCGGCACATCAGCTGATCGAAACATGCCCCTCCATTCATCCGTATAGGAGAGGCGGAGAATGCTCTGTCTCCTCTTTCCCATAGAGATGTATATAGGGGGAGTGTCTGTTCCAACTGACCTGCTGTATGCAAAATGTCACACAGAGCAGCTCAACCGGGGCCGTAGATCTGGACATCTTCTTTAATCCAATCGATCTCTAATGCCTCTAAGCATCCGATTAACCTGGAAATGAATAGAAAACAAAGCTCAGAGGCTTTGGCATAATGATCTCCCATGTATCCATGGCACAGGACAATATTATTTAACTGTATTTCTCATCTCTAATTCACCTTTATTCTCAACTAATACATTATTCCCCCCCCCCCCCAAAAAACACTTTTAGTGAAATAATATTTTAAACAACTTTGTTTGACGATTTCATTAGTTTGTCGATAATATTCGCTTCACATTGGGTGTAAACTTATCAAATGTGCTGCAAAAGTGATTTTCGCTCCACTGTACCATTAGCAGATCAAGTCATTAATGACGATATTCTCTGCCAAGAACTGAATGTGTTAATTGTTTCATTATGAAAACGTTAGATCTTTCGGCAGATGGAATTCTACTAAAAACATGGAGGTGGAAGAATTCCCCCACAAATGCCAAAACTGATCTGTCCAGCGCATTTAATCACAGGGAGCCGGAGTAGCTAAACAGAAGCTCATTTTGTAACCTAATTGAACAAATTTGGAATATTATGATTTGTTTAATAAGTAAATGGGTTTTAGATTGTCCATTGAGCATCTGCTGCATTCTGCTACTTTCTGTTTTCATCAACTGAACAGGATTTTTTTTTGTTCTTTTTGTTTGTTTTTCCCCATTGATTCATCAAGTTATTGTAATGGATCAGATCCTCCATTGAAGACGAAAAAACAAACAATGTAACTTAATAATGTAAACACAAAGCATATTTAATAGGGGTTTTGGTTGCCTGGCTCTAGGGTATATTTACCTATTAATAGGGGTTAGAGCTCTCTAAGGACCCTCTTGTGGATCCATCCAAAATATATGTTCACCTATTGTAAAGTATGAATAGTGCTGAACTGTGTTACCAAATGAAGTGGAGATCAATCCATACAGTGGTTTTAAAGAAAAGACTTATATTGTTAAAAATAACAATATACCTTTTCTATTGTGACTTGGATGATTTATTACTTACTTGCCTTTGTCTTGTGGATGCATACGATACAGATGCAGCCATGCTACCTGGTCACTCAGTTTGCAAGCCTGCTAACTCACGTTACACTTGCCACTCCTCTCCCTTACCTCTTCCCTGTTTGTACACTCCTATGCACTGCTTGAACCAATGCCTATGCTGCTGTAATCACAGGACTGTATTAACTATAATCCAAAAGCGTAACTTGGAGTTTATGGGCCCTAATGCAAAATATGTAATGGGGTCCATGTTTACCATGTGCCATTTATACTAATAATGTCTTCTTATGGGGCAAAGGTGCCTTGGGACCCCCTCAGTCACAGAGCCCCAGTGCTACTGCTGCGGCTGCACACGGTATAGTTATGCCCTTGCTATAAAACTGTATAGACAACTCCCCAACTTTTATTAACTTTATATTCTTTCTTTCATGATGTCTGCAGGGAGGAAGTAAAGGGCTGCAGTAACAAAAGCATAGTTTATAATACTTAAAAAAAAAAAAAAAGTAATTCAAGCTGGAACCAGGGTAAGAGAAAAAGAAATTTAAAATTTTACTCAATTCTGAATTTAGCACCAGTCCTTGTTGGAAATGCTACAGTGACATCACGTACATTGTTCATTTGATGCTGCAGCCAATCACTAGATTCAGCTGTCATGTTCCGTACATGGAGGAACAGTAATTAAGTGTAGCATCATGTGTGCGTGTATGTCAAGTCATTGCAGTGGTTATGGGGGCTGTATGTCAAGTCATTGCAGTGGTTATGGTGGGGGCTGTATGTCAAGTCATTGCAGTGGTTATGGTGGGGGCTGTATGCCAAGTCATTGCAGTGGTTATGGTGGGGGCTGTATGTCATGTCATTACAGTGGTTATGGTGGGGGCTGTATGTCATGTCATTGCAGTGGTTATGGTGGGGGCTGTATGTCATGTCATTGCAGTGGTTATGGTGGGGGCTGTATGTCATGTCATTGCAGTGGTTATGGTGGGGGCTGTATGTCATGTCATTGCAGTGGTTATGGTGGGGGTTGTATGTCATGTCATTGCAGTGGTTATGGTGGGGGCTGTATGTCATGTCATTGCAGTGGTTATGGTGGGGGCTGTATGTCATGTCATTGCAGTGGTTATGGTGGGGGCTGTATGTCATGTCATTGCAGTGGTTATGGTGGGGGCTGTAGGTCATGTCATTGCAGTGGTTATGGTGGGGGCTGTATGTCATGTCATTGCAGTGGTTATGGTGGGGGCTGTAGGTCATGTCATTGCAGTGGTTATGGTGGGGGCTGTATGTCATGTCATTGCAGTGGTTATGGTGGGGGCTGTATGTCATGTCATGTCATTGCAGTGGTTATGGTGGGGGCTGTATGTCATGTCATTGCAGTGGTTATGGTGGGGGCTGTATGTCATGTCATTGCAGTGGTTATGGGGGCTGTATGTCATGTCATTGCAGTATTTATGGTGGGGGCTGTATGTCATGTCATTGCAGTAGTTATGGTGGGGGCTATATGTCATGTCATTGCAGTGTTTATGGTGGGGGCTGTATGTCATGTCATTGCAGTGGTTATGGGGGCTGTATGTCATGTCATTGCAGTAGTTATGGTGGGGGCTGTATGTCATGTCATTGCAGTAGTTATGGTGGGGGCTGTATGTCATGTCATTGCAGTGGTTATGGTGGGGGCTGTATGTCAAGTCATTGCAGTGGTTATGGTGGGGGCTGTATGTCATGTCATTGCAGTGGTTATGGTGGGGGCTGTATGTCATGTCATTGCAGTGGTTATGGGGGCTGTATGTCATGTCATTGCAGTGGTTATGGGGGCTGTATGTCATGTCATTGCAGTGTTTATGGTGGGGGCTGTATGTCATGTCATTGCAGTGGTTATGGGGGCTGTATGTCATGTCATTGCAGTGTTTATGGTGGGGGCTGTATGTCATGTCATTGCAGTGGTTATGGGGGCTGTATGTCATGTCATTGCAGTAGTTATGGTGGGGGCTGTATGTCATGTCATTGCAGTAGTTATGGTGGGGGCTGTATGTCATGTCATTGCAGTGTTTATGGTGGGGGCTGTATGTCATGTCATTGCAGTGGTTATGGGGGCTGTATGTCATGTCATTGCAGTAGTTATGGTGGGGGCTGTATGTCATGTCATTGCAGTGGTTATGGTGGGGGCCTTTCTTACAGTAGCCCCTGGATCTGCTTTATATGCCACCATAAATCTTACATTATGGTCACATTCAGGTCTGAGGCCTATTAATCTCTTTGGGGTGTGATGGAGATTCATTGTTTGTGAATTGTGCATGGATATTTTATTGTCTTATTCTCTGCTAAATATGCTGTAACAACAATAAATCTACTGGTTTTGGTTAGTTTTATTTTATATTGACACGTCGGCTCAGTTTACTGTACAGCATATGACTACAGTGATGGCTGTAAGAATTGGACAGTGTGCCATGTATTATGTATTAAAAACAGGACAGGTGGCGATCCGTCTTCTCGAGCAGAGACAGCTGGTATTTTGGTTTGGCTTCATCAGTGTTGCTCGGTCTCGGCTCTCCTCCCAGCTGATGCTTTGCTTGTTAGCATATTCAAAGTTATAAATTATTCTGGCTACCAATTTCCTGATAGTTTGGGCAGAGACCAATATTTCAGAGTATTGAATATGCATGCTTTCATTTAGCAGGAGGAATCCTTTATGCTTTGGTTTGCTACATAAATTAAGAGGGGTTAAGCACCTTCACCACTGAATAAAAGCCTTTCTGCGCTGGTTATTATTGAATAAAACTACAATGCAAAAAATAATGGATTAAATCTGCTGACATGAAGCAGAGATATTGGAAAAACAAGTAACAAAGGGAATGTCTGTTCTACCTATTAATCATCAGATTCATAGTATCAGATCATATCAGTTTGTATTAGCATATTACGATTCTAACGCTCTCGAAATTGTCATGAACTATTCTACTTTGTATCTTCTGTATCTTCTTATTGTTGTCTATATATATATATATATATATATATATATATATATATATACACACACACCGTATTTACTCGAGTATAAGCCGAGTTTTTCAGCACGATTTTTCGTGCTGAAAACACCCCCCTCGGCTTATACTCGAGTGAACTCTCCGCCATCAGTGGTGTTCAACCTGCGGACCTCCAGATGTTTCAAAACTATAACTCCCAGCATGCCCGGACAGCCATCGGCTGTCCGGGCATGCTGGGAGTTGTAGTTTTGAAACATCTAGAGGTCCTGAAGGGGAGATGATGACAGGGTAATGATGAAGGGGGGGTGATGAAGGGGGGGGTGATGATAGGGTAATGATGAAGGGGGGATGATGAAGGGGGGATGATGACAGGGTAATGATGAAGGGGGATGATGACAGGTGATGATGATGATGAAGGGGGGATGATGACAGGGTAGTGATGAAGGGGGATGATGACAGGTGATGATGATGATGAAGGGGGGATGATGACAGGTGATGATGATGACAGATGATGATGATGAGGGTGTTAATGACGGGGGTCTAGATGATGACAGGGGGGATGATGTATTTCCCACCCTAGGCTTATAGTCGAGTCAATAACTTTTCCTGGGTTTTTGGGGTGAAATTAGGGGCCTCGGCTTATATTCGGGTCGGCTTATACAAATCATAAAATGTTGCAGTATCTTGTAATACCTTTTTTTATTGGACTAACAGCATTTTTAGAGACAAGCTTTCGGGATTTCTCCCTTTATCAAGTCCAAAGCAAATCTAAGCTCACAAGTAGAAGACACAGGTTACATCTCTCTCTCTCTCTCTCTCTCTCTCTCTCTCTCTCTCTCTCTCTCTCTCTCTCTCTCTCTCTCTCTCTATGATCTTTTTTTATAGTTTGGGTTCTGCACTGTTTTATTGCTGCATTTTTAGCAGGATAGATAAATAGAGAATCTCTCTCAGTAACGTAGTAATTTAACAGTGCTCAAAAAAATCCATGGAAAATAATTATATACATAAAAAAACAGTTAAAAAACATAATTTTGCAATATAAGTCTAAGAAAACCATTGAGCACAATAACTTATGTTAGTGGCAGTAACATCGTCCTCTAGTTTTTTATATCTGGGTGGAAGTGATAGCGCCCCCTGGTTTTCTTCTTTGTCCCATAATCTGGGTCCTTCTTGATTGGGCAGCGATGGACATACATGCTCCAATGTTTGTTCCAACTTGGTGCTGCACAATTGATGCCCATGCTTCTAGAGGACAGAGCACTGGATTCAGTGGGCAGGGTTGCAATCGCAGGACCACAGGGAACTACTGAAACCTAGAGTGGCAGGAGTTGCACATAATGCATTGCTGGTCACTATCCTTAAAGGGGTACTCCCACCCTAGACATCTTTTCCCCTATCCAAAGCATAGGGGATAAGATGTCTGATCTCAGGGGTCCCGCCACTGGGGACTCCCGCATTATTGCTTGCGGCACCCACCTGTGTTCTCATCCGCTGGAGGGTCTGAGTCGCGTCTCCGGGTACGCCCCCTCCCATAGACTTGCATTGAGGGGACGGGCGTGACGTCACACGGGGGCAGAGTCCTGACGTCACGAACTTCCGTTCCCGGTGTGTCGCGACTCAGACCCTCCAGCGGTTCCAATGAGAACACAGGTGGGTGCCGCAAGCAATAATGCGGGGGTCCCCAGTGGCGGGACCTCCGCGATCAGACATCTTATCCCCTATGCTTTGGATAGGGGATAAGGTGTCTAGGGTGGGAGTACCCCTTTAAGACACCAATGAAGTGTAAAGGAGTTAGGGGGGCAGGTGAAAATGTGTTAATTTTGTTACATTATTTTTAGCCATTATTAATTAATAATCGGTGGGGTTTATTGATTAATATTTTTTGTGTACAACTTTCATGGGATAAGGCGGAGTCTGTAGTTGCACACTCTCATAAGTGTCCTATATTGCTGCCCAATTACTAGTAAATGTATGATGACTGATGTGGGATCACTGATGGCTGCAGAGGGTGGACAGGAATGTAGACGCACTATATATAGATCCCATAGATGGCAGAACCGCGCGTATATTATCTTTCATCGCTGTAGAGATCTGACTACATCAGGCGTGACCTGATACAATCTCATGTACATTTAACATTCTTAGTGAAGATGTAATGATGTGACACATATGCACAATGAGCCGTGCTTTATGTCATGGCTAGAATAGACTCATAGACTTAAACCTAATGAACCTCTATACACATGCGGTCACTGGGTGAGATATGGATAGTCTTAGAGATTCTGTTACTACTTTCTCGTTTACTATATACACAGTAGTTAGATTCCTAAACTCTGTCATCCATTGGTCCAGCAAAGAGGACAATTTTTGTATCAAATGTTAAAGGAATTCTCCAGGAAAAACGTTAACACTCTTGTGAGAAATGCAGGATCTGAAGGGGTGGGGCAGGACACAAAGATTCAAAGAAAACCAATGAGAGGATCTCTTTGTCATGCCCCGCCCCCTAGGAGACTAAACTAGAATAACCTAGCATTTCAGTTTTGTGTGATCCTTTGTTTTGTTTTTAGCTAAAAGTCGTCCTAAATGTAAAATACAATTCTTGTTACTTGTGATTGTGTACGTCGAGGTTGCTGTGATCTTGTGTATATTGACATGCAGTGGCAGGTTTTTGCCGTGTACATGAGACCTTGTGAAAGTCATTCATTCCTGCTACGTTTCCTAGTAAAATACCTGATCTCTATTCACCATGGTCTTGCCTTGTTGTCTTTGGAAGCACTTGATCTTTCGGCCTGTTATTATGCGTGTGGTTCTTACTAACTTCATTTCATGTTCCTTTTTTTGCTGAAGCAGCAGGAAATGTTTCCAGATCATTTTTCATTTTTGTTACAGATCTGCCCAGTCTGAAGGCTCATTCCAAGTGTTACAAATCTATTTGTACCTAGTAATTGATTCAATATTCATAGTACTATGTAATCTGTTTCTGTAACTAGTAATTGATCCATTATGATACATATAATGCCATGTACTAGTGTGGACTAGTGATGTACTGTTTATACTGTATACTAGAGAAAATTATACAGTGTATTATGCCTTGTGCGGGGCCTCAGCTTGCCAAGATGTGGAAAATCTGTTCATGTTTTGTGGTGAGCCACGGGGTGTGAAGGTGAGGTGTATGGGGCAGATGTTGTAGCCCAGGGGCAAATGGTATTAACCCCTAAATGTTCATGATGCCAGGGCATGATTTTCCTAAGTAACCACCCAAAGATAGCTCCGCTATCCCTAGGTTAGGCAGGGTAATAGTAGTCCAAGACCAGGTTAGAGTTAACGGTAGCTTTACTGAGGTAGACAGATGGTAACAGTCTTTACAGCTAGGCCAGGATCCCAGAAATGTGGCCAGTAACACAGAGGGGACCTTGCAGCTTGCTGGGACTTGCAGTGTTTGGACAGACTTCAACTCAGCCACACTGACTATAATAGACTTGACTATAGACTTGACTGTAGGTAGTGACAGCAGACATAGAGGACTTGACTTACTGACATGTGGCTGTTGGTTAGGCTCGAGGCCTCCAGATGTGCTCTGAGCCATCTGGTCTTAACTGTATCTCAGCAGGAGTCATAAGAGAGAGGAGAGAGATTGTAATGGCTGCCACTGTTATAAAGGGGGGGGGGCTGAGCAGGAAGCCCATAGGTCAAGCTGCAGGTCACCTGGTTAGCTGGTGCTCCCTGGGTAACAAAACATGTGACTTTAACATGTGACAACCATTATCATGTGGTCAATAACCATGTGACCATATCAAAGGTCCTTTACACATAATATACAATTATAAAGATTATAGGGGTACAGTGCAGGTGAGCGCTGGGGTCGTGTAGAGACTCAAGCTGATAGGACTGTGAGATGCATATCCTGTACTGGGACATCACAGTTTCATTTTCTTATTAGAAATATTCCCTGACTTATACTGTACTTCTAGCAGCAGTTTGCAACATATGTCACTCTGTAGATTGGGGGAGTTTAGCCTGGTAAAGATAGGTAAATAGACTAAAACACCAATACAAATGGTTAAAATGCAGGGTTTTCCATGCAGGTTAGTGTATAAAAGCAAAATACAGCCATATTCCCATTGGCACAAAACAATACCTGCTTGTCCAGCTCTAACTAAACACTCTATAGAGCCCCCTCACTATAGAATAAGCCTACTCTACTACTACTACGGGCCACTCAACAAAACTCTCCACTACCTCACTCCACTGACACTTGTCACAAAGTCAACTTTTTAAGGCTGGAACCTTTCAGGTTACATGTCAGGTTTAATGTGACCCCTTAAACTATATATATATATATATATATATATATATATATATATATATGCAAATCCAAAAAACACGGCACCAGAAGGCCAAGGATCACGCAAAACTGGATAGGTTTATTCCCAATTTAATTGTGACGTTTTGGCAGCATTAGCCTTTTTCAAGCTTGAAAAAGGCTATTGCTGCCGAAATGTTGCAGTTAAATTGGGAATAAACCTATCCAGTTTTGTATGATCCTTGGTCTTCTGGTGCCGTGTTTTTTGGATTTGCATATATATATATATATATATATATATATATATATATATATATATATATATATATAGTTTGAGGGGTCACATTTTTTCCTCAGGGAGAGGAACACCGCTTCCGGAGTAAAACGAAGATTCAAAAAGGCCATTAGCACTCCATGGGCTTTCTGGGTAAGAATTAAGCAAAGTAACTCATCACAGCACCTTCTCAGGTAGCCTGCCCTAAGATCAGCTCTGGCTCCAGTTACAAAGTCTCAGTAGCTGTTTGGGATTGATACCAAGCCAGAATTATCCCCAGAAGGGAAGAAGACCCATCTGCAGACAGCTGTTTCGGGGTGCTTGCCCCACGCCGGTACAGAGCAGGGTGTTCTGGCTTAGCTGAGGATGAGAGACCCATGACCCCTTAAACTAGTCACAGGTCTTTCATCCTCAGCTAAGTCAGAACACCCTGCTCTGTACCGGTGAGGGGCAAGCACCCCGAAACAGCTGTCTGCAGATGTGTCCTCTTCCCTTCTGGGGTGAATTCTGGCTTGGCATCAATCCCAATCAGTTTCTGAGACTTTGTAACTGGAGCCAGAGCTGATCTTAGGGCAGGCTACCTGAGAAGGTGCTGTGATGAGTTACTTTGCATACTATATATATATATATATATATATATATATATATATATATATATATATATGATTTTTTTTATTTATGTTTACTGCATTCCTCTGTATTGGAAAGTAAAGCAATATACACTTTCTTATATGAGAAAAAAAAGAGAATGCTAACACATAGTATACATATATATATATATATTCTGGAGCTTTCTCTTCTACATATGCTGAACGTATTGTAAAATAAAACAGTAACAGAGCAAACTCTTAGCCCAGTATTCTGTAAACTTCTGTGTCCATTCCCTCAAGCCCTACTATCCGCACACAGTGCATCATTCCCCCCCCCCCCCCCCCCCCCCGGCCTATTCCTTTAAGACATCTGATTGTTTCTTCTAGTTCACCATAAATTCATAGTCTTGCTAGTGATTGCTAAAATAACTTTTTTTTTTTTTTGTAAGTATTTTTCTTTTTTCATCAAGCAAGTCTTCATTGCCTTTCGGATGGCAGTCTGCAGTCATTTTCCCGCTCATGAATGCTGGTTACGAGTCACTGCTTTTCCTACAAAGCGGAACCCGGGCTGCATACTCAAATTCAACTTTTGTCTCTTTATGTATCCTACAAATCAGGAAATACAAATGAGCCATGAACAGACTGAAAACAAGCCATACGAGGGCAGCATGTAAACTGATTTCAGGCTGAAAACCGAATTGAGGTCATATATATGAAAAAAGTTGCGTATTGGAAAAGGTGGCGTCGCTTGGATTACTCCTTTTAGGTTCTCTGCAGTTGCTTAGAAACAGGTCTACCGGTTTACTTATTGTCCCTTTACGAATGTAACCCTCTATTACAGTGTATTCCAAATAGCGTGTATCTAGCTGTTGCAAAACTACAACTCCCAGCATGCCCGGACAGCCAAAGGCTGTCTGGGCATGCTGGGAGTTGTAGTTTTGCAACAGCAGCAGGCACACTGTTTTATTATTATTTATTATGTATTTATTATTATTATTATTATTTATTAATGATAATGATGATAATTAGAGATGAGCGAACTTACAGTAAATTTGATTCGTCACAAACTTCTCGGCTCGGCAGTTGATGACTTATCCTGCATAAATTAGTTCAGCTTTCAGGTGCTCCAGTGGGCTGGAAAAGGTGGATAAAGTCCTAGGAAAGAGTCTCCTAGGACTGTATCCACCTTTTCCAGCCCACCGGAGCACCTGAAAGCTGAACTAATTTATGCAGGAAAAGTCATCAACTGCCGAGCCGAGAAGTTTGTGACGAATCGAATTTACTGTAAGTTCGCTCATCTCTAATGATAATAATAATATTATTATTAATATATTGAATTATTATTATTTTTATTATTTAAATATATTGAATTAATAATAATAATTGTATTATTAAATTATGAAATTCTTTTCTTTTTGAAACACAGTGCTCTCTGCTGACATCTCTGTCCATTTTAGGAACTGTCCAGAACAGCATATGTTTGCTATGAGGATTTCCTTTTACGCTGGACACTTCCTAAAATGGACAGAGATGTCAGCAGAGAGCACTGTGCTCGTGATGTCAGCAGAGAGCTCTGTGTTTCAAACGGAAGTATTCAGCATATAATAAGTACAGGAAGGATTAAGATTTTTAATAGAAGTAATTTACAAATCTGTTTAACTTTGTGGCACCAGTTGATTTAAAAAAAAAATAAAAATAAAAAAAAAAGCTTTTCACCGGAATACCCCTTTAAGTCCCATTCCTGGGAATTCAAGAGAATAGCTAGTCTTTAGGGTTTGCCTACTTGCCAATAGTCCTGATTCTACTATGACAATCCGGAGAACTGGGTCCCAAAAGGTGATGCCCTAAAATATACCAAGAACCTATGTGTTTTCAGGGAGTTCTCAGGATGTTACGATTTTTGCTATTTCAAAGTCTGGCAAGTATAGATTTTCAGAAACAGTTTCCCTATTGCAGTCCAATTCTCAGTATTGTCCCATCAAAATGGGGACTGTGGCAAATACAGTATGTGCCGTTCCATGAATATATAGTAAAAACAAAGTATATGCAGTGGCTCAGTGGTTAAAAGGGTTATCAGGATAAGAAAAACAGAGCGGATTTCTTCCAAAAACAGTGCCACATCTGTCCCTAGGTTGTGTGTGGTATTGCAACTCAGCTCCATTTAAGTGAATGGAGCCAGGTTTTAATACCACACACAACCTGGGGACAGACAAGGCGATGTTTTGGAAGAAATTAACTCTGCTTTTCTATTCCTCTATAACTCCCTGTGTTTGTGTGGGTTTCCAATTGGTTTCCTTCCACACTCAAAACATACTGATAAGTGAATTTAGATTGTGGATCCCAATGGGAACAGGGACCAATCTGAGTGATGACACTGTATGACTCTGTATAGCATATCATCATCATATATATATTTTATTTTATTCTTTTTTTTTAACAACATGACTTTGTGTATGAGGCATATATAATATATAATAACCTGCTAGATATGGTAATATACCTCCTTCGGAAGGTTAACACTTCTGTATGGACCAATGCCAATCCTTTGGTGACAGTGGAAGTAGAAATGACAAGTATATCTGGAACTGAAACTCTCCTATAAATCCATAATAGATAGTAAAAGTATTAAGAGATCATTTTACAGTAATAATAACAATAACCCAATAATAACCCAATAGTCCAGCATCCATTTTTCCAGAAATTCTAATATTCCGACACAGAAATTTTCAAAACCAAAAACAGCAGGAGACCAAGCAGAGATGATGGATTGCAAGTTCTCTCTTATTACCATTTGATCCTTCAGAATATTTAACTAATATGGCAGCACCTACCAGACTTTGCTATTGTTTGATTAGGAGAAATATATATATATATATATATATATATATATATATATATATATATACGGTATATATATATATATATATATATATACGGTATATATATGTGGTGTCCCGGTACCAGATTTAATGCGTTACCTTGTGATGAGGTCCTCAATGTCAGAGTCCATAGGTACCGGTGGGGTCCTCATCAATAGTTAGCCCCTTGTCACCCCTTTAATAGTTAAAAATATTCAGATTCAATGTGTAAATATGTAAATAAATGTACTTACCTTGTTGTGGCGTCGCAGGACCTGCGGGTCACGTGATGCTTTCCAAAGACTCTATGGTTTTTAGTTCAAGGACCTTTGGAGGAAGTCAGGTGTTCGCCCACCATGCATTGTAACGGTGAGTGACAGCTGACACGGACCAATCCAAAACGGCCCTGCCCATATAAGGGAGCGGCAGCCATTAATCTCTCTCTTTCTTCGTGGGCTGCTGATGAAGGAGGATCTGCGCAGCTGTCATCAGCAGTGACTAGGCCCAAGCCTTGCGGCAACGGCCATCTTTACAAAACTGTGAGTTATCTCAATCCCTGTTAACTCTGCAAGATCCCCGGACCTAAATACTCCCCTAAATCCAGATGGATCTCTGCACCAATCCTTATTCTAATAATCCTTTGGATAAGTCAATGGTCCTCAGCATTTGTCAATCACTGCCGTGCTATATAGAGACTGTATTGCTAAGACTGTTGCTGTTATTGGATGTACCGCAAGTACCTCAGTAAAGTTTATGCAAGTTCATGTTCATCTCTATTTTGGACCTTCATTCATTTAAACACGCACCTATCGTTTCTGGGAAGGGAGGCAATAGGCCGAAGATTTACCTCAGCGTATTAACCCTCACCCTGGTGTCACGAGTGACAAGGGTTAAATTAACCCCTCATATACCGAAGCAACACCCCAACTACACTGCACCCCAAGGCAGTTACCACATACATATTTATTTATAGCCACTTGAGAATGGTGGCGTGAGGTCACGAAACATTGTCTACATATATATATATATATATATATATATATATATATATATATATATATATATATATATATATATATATATATAGTGTGATATGTATATATATATATAATACTATTTATACATTTCTAAAATCATTCTCTTATGTAGTTTCATTGTAAACCGGCACTTGAAAGATTACAATTGTGTTTATATTATAACTGTTTCTAGATGTCTGGGAAATTACCTTTGACTAAAAATGCACTATAAAGTATTTATAAATATACATTAAAATAATATATATATAATGAGTAGTGGATTATTTTGTGGAAGGAAAGTTGATCCACAATGGTGCTGTAGTAAATTGCACTTTCTCTGACAGAGCGGAATAAAGAGGATCTATTGAATAAGCCATGCTTTATGATTCTCCTATCCATCATCGGGGCTTAATATATTCAATGTTAATTGTTATCTCATAGTTGGCTGTAATCTTGGGCCGCAGCTTCTGACAGGAATCATCAGTTATCTGTGTTCCATTGTGCAAAAATTGCAAATTCCCGGCGTGTTTTTTTCTCCGGCTCGGGCTGTGTTTAGCATCTCATTAGTTCTTCAGCAATGACTTTCACTTACAACTTAGATAATAGGGAACAAATTAATGGTCTCCTTTAAATGCCTTGGACTATATGGGGCTGCTGTAGTCAGTACAGTGTGTAGAAACCTTATGTCTCCTTAAAGTGAGTCACAATAGGGAAAATGTATAATCATGGGTACGGGAGCTGACTATAGTGTTAAAATATGTGGCAAATACGGTGCTTTTTGACATATTCTCTTCAGAATTATTTTTATTCTGGGGTGGCGCTAAAGAGACAGCTTACTTCCTTCTGGACGATAGCTAATATTGTTTTTTTTTCCAAGGGATCATTGCCTGGTCTGTATAATTCTCTTCTTCCAGTTTGGCGGTCTCCCCAAAACACTCATCAACTCCCACAGACATATATCAATCAGGTCTTTCACTCAACCAGCACCCCGATCTTTACTAATGAGGAACATGGACCCTAAAACAGCTGCTGTCTACAGCAAACATTCTGGTTTGGTTGATAATCCCTAGTCATGTTTCAAGGCTGCTAAGGGGTAAAGCATTGATTTACAGGGTAGTAACCTCCAATAGGTGGCACTAAAGAGCCCACTTGTTTCCTTCTGAAAAAAAAGCTACTTTGCCTCAGTTATAAAAATTAAAGCAAATGCACAACTAAAAATCTAGTATCATTTTGGGTATACAGCCCTATGCAGATTTATGGGTCTTCGTGGTTACAGACTACAGATAAACCCTTTGTAGTCTAAACCTTTAGTAATACTCCTTTCTGTTTGTCCTGGGGAAGCACACATGCATCACTTCCTGGTCTCTGTTTTATTGCAGGAAACAGGCTCCAACGTAAGGCCGGGTTTACACTTTGAAATTTCTGAGTGCGGCCAGCGCCAACTAAGCCAATGGCAGCTAGGATCTCACAGACATTGCTGTCCCAATAGATGACAATGTCTAGAATGTAGAGGGTGAGTAAATTCGGCAACTCACCGGTGCTTCTCAGGCTTCTTATATTGAAGATTATACTCACATGACAACAACAGCGGGGAGGGACACAATGGGGGGGGGGTATGTGAAAGGCGACAACAGCCGATGTTTCGCACGGGTTACGTGCTTCGTCTGGCCTCGGACTGAGGCCAGACGAAGCACGTAACCCGTGCGAAACATCGGCTGTTGTCACCTTTCACATACACCCCCATTGTGTCCCTCCCCGCTGTTGTTGTCATGTGAGTATAATCTTCAATATAAGAAGCCTGAGAAGCACCGGTGAGTTGCCGACTTTATTCACCCTCTACATTCTTGCTGTTTACCACTGTGCCTAGACAGAGCACCACCGCTACTCTATATGCAACTTACCTGATGTTATCCGCACACCTAGATCCCGTCATACAGTGAACAGCAATGCAGGTCTTAACTTTTTCTCTTGCTTGCTGTATAGAAGACAATGTCTGCCCTGCAGATTCCCGCCAGAACATTAAGCAAGTTCAATGTTCTGACAGAATTATTTAATCGTAATTTCCTGTCGGAAATTCTGACCAGAAAATTCTGCAGTGTTAATTGGTTCAGGAAAAACGGATTCTTGAGCAGAAGTTCCATAGTGCAAGCACGACCTTAGTCTATGAAGCCTGCCTTATGCAGTGAGACCGAGATCGCAGCGAGCTAGGGAGTGAAGTACCCAAGCGCACATTTCTTTAAATTGCGTCTATGGATTGATGTGGTCTGAACCCCCAGGCCCCAGCGTATCAAAAGTTTTTACCCGTCTCTGTGAAGTGTCAAAAGATTTTTGACAGGACACTTTAAACGTACTGAATTTAGAATAGTTGAAGAGGTGGACATGATCTTTAAAGGGGTACTCCACCGGTACTCCCCTTTGGATAGGGGATAAGATGTCTGATTGCAGGGTTCCCACCACTGGGGTCCCTCGCAATCTCCCTGCTGTACCTGGCATTCGTTTAGAGCATCGGGTGCATCACCGGAGGCTCATGACGTCACGGCCGCATCCTGCGCGTGACATCACGGCCAAGCCCCCTCAATGCAAGTCAATGGAAGGAGGCATGACGGCCATCATACCCCCTCCCATAGACTTGCATTGAGGGGGCATGGCCTTGACGTCACGAGCAGGCGTGACTGTGACTTCACAAGCCTTGAACCCGCATCACCAGTCATCCAGCACGGAGCAAAGTTCGCTCCGTGCACCGGATGTCTGGGGTGCCACAGGAGTGATTAGACATTTTATCCCCTATCCAAAGGATGTCTAGGGGCGGAGTACTCCTTTAATGCACATTTTTTAATTGACGCTTTAGGGTACTGCCACCTGCCAGAATTGCCAGGGCTCTGTAACAGTAAGAAGCCCCCGAAAAGTTCATATTGTTGGAGGAAGGGCAACCAGCACCAGAGCACTCTGGCGTGGCCCTTTATGCTGTGTGCCCATATGGGCCTGCAGGAAGCATATTGATATTTTTATTTACATTTTTGTGAAAATTTCCATTTAAAAAAATAAATAAATAAATCTGATATCCCCCTATAAATGCAATGTATCAAAGTAAACTCTGGAGAACAATGCATGTTTTATTCCTGGTCACTGCTCTGTTTATTGCAGTCCCCGTTGCTGTCTTTTTAAATAGTTTTGCAGTTGGTTGAGATTTAAAACATATGGTTTAAGGTGTACACATGTATAGAGTTACACACTGCAAAAAGAAAAAAGGTAAAAACACTAACAATCTGCGCGCTTCGAAACTCGTAGCATAAAATATCAATTCAAAAAATGCTTCTATTCTCGGTTTTCATTTCTTTGTCATTGGAAACTGTGCTGAAAAGACGAATGTAGTCCAGGATTTGCCTTTATTACATTGGGATGGCAGAGGTCGATTTTTCGACTTTGTTTTATGTACAGATCGGTTTTGGCAAAAAGGTTTTAGTTTTTTTTCTCGGAGAAATCACATGAGGCAGGGAGCTAATAAGAAGCATGCCTAAGAGGCCGAGTCTGTTTTAGGACTTATAAATGAAGCTTATAAAACATGTCTGCTTAGCTTTACCTGACACCATTGAATGGGGTTTTGTACATACAGGAATGCCTGTCTGCAGACGGCCTCATTTGCCTATCCGGACGGCAGACTCGTGATTAGCGCTTCACTATAGACTTTAATGAGCTTCTGATATTTAAGGCAAATAGCCTAATAAGAACGCTTTATGACCTGTCACAAGAAAGCATCAAAGCCTTCTAATACAGACCTATAAAGAACATGCTCCACTGTACAGACAAATTGTAGACTCAAAAATGTCATGTCCATTTCATGCAGAATTAGTAACAGTTTGTATCTGCCTGTAAGATTTTATATATATAGCTGAATATTGGCTATTTTTGTAGACTGGTTTATGTAATAAATAAATGTATAATATTTATTTTATTTATTTTTTATTGTTACTCTTTTCTATATAAAAGCATACCTTAAAAGGGGTACTCCAGTGGAAAAAGTTTTATTATTATTATTTTTTTTTTAAAATCAACTGGTGCCAGGAAGTTAAACGGATTTGTAAATTACTTCTATTAAAAAATCTTAATCCTTCCAGTACTTATTAGCTGTTGAATACTACAGAGGAAATTGTTTTCTATTTGGAACACAGTGCTCTCTGCTGACATCATGACCACAGTGCTCTCTGCTGACATCTCTGTCCATTTTAGGAACTGTCCGGAACAGCATATGTTTTCTATAGGGATTTTCTCCTACTCGGGACAGTTCTTAAAATGGACAGAGGTGTCAGCAGAGAGCACTGTGATCATGATGGGTTCCAAAAAGAAAAAAATGTCCTCTCTATCATTCAGCAGCTAATAAGTACTGTAAGGATTAAGATTTAATTTGGAAGTAATTTACAATTCTGTTTAACTTTCTGGCACCAGTTGATTAGAAAAAACAGTCTTTAACAGTCTTTAACAGTCTATAATTAACAGAGCCATGGCTTGGTGGGGCTCATCTTTTAGCCATGATCCTGTTTGTATGTTTTCTCCTGCTTTTTTTTTTATATAAACTTTTGGCCTCTACTATCCTATCTCGTCTGTTTTAAACTAGATTTTAGTCTTTTTCTGTTTGTCATTTTTATGTTTATATCAGGAGGACACCGCCTACACAACTGAAGTGAATGGTTTCTCAGGTCCTTCGGTGGACTAGTTTTCTCCTGGTTTACACAATATTACTATCTACCCCTACAGAGTTGTCTTTTGTAATTAGTGAAGAACCAATAATGAACCAATAAATCAGCAAAAAAATCAATGTGAGCTTAGAATATAAAACATCCTTGCCACATGTCCTTTAGGCGTCAGCATCCCAGGAGCAAATCTGCAACTTTTATTAGTTTTCATGTCAGGTGTTAAAGGGGTATTCCGGGCAAAAACATTTTATCCCCTATCCAAAGGATAGGGGATAAGATGTCTGATCGCGGGGGGCCTGTTGCTGAGCACCCACATTCTATGCGGGTGCCGAATCTTCAGTTTCGGAAACCTCCGGGTTTCCAGGACTGGGGACGTGACGTCACGCCCCCTCCATTCATGTCTACGCTAAACTTTTGACTCAGTTTGTAAACCTAATACAAAATAAAATAAAAAACTACTAATTATAGATAAATGTTATAATAAAGAAAATTGAACTTAGGTGCTTAGAATCCACATAATGGTTGAGGCCACCACAGTCCTGAGACGACCAAATGAGGACCATCAATGCTCCTTTAGTGTGTGAAGTGTATTCCAAAATTGAACAATATGTATGCTGTCTTTGTAAAAGTGAATAGATTGAACAGCGACAGATTATTCCCAGCAGCTGTTTTCCTTTACATACATTAGTCAACATATTTTGCTGTATTTGTGTATGTTTCTCATCCAAGCTACTTGATTCACAATGTTTAGACAGTAAAGCTCTTTAATGTCTGGGTTTCGAGACACTTTTCTTATAGGCTTCAGCTGGAAGAACAGAATAGGGGACTATGTGTATTTTACTATTTGTGTCTTAGAACTACTGTGCGGTATCTTTTGTTTAGTTATGGATGATAGATGCCTCTCTCCCCCCCTCCAAATGATGACCAGCCGAATGAAAAAGGACCAATAATAATAGTTTTTTTTTGGGATATTGCATGGTCAACCATTCACCATAGTGGACTTTTTTTAGGATGTGCCATTGACTATAGTGGGCTGACCGCATTGTCTTATCAGAGATCCCCTTTTAAAGGGGTACTCTGCCCCTAGACATCTTATCCCCTATCCAAAGGATAGGAGATACAATGTCTGATTGCTGGGGTCCTGCCACTGGGGAATGCTGTGGAACTCCAGACATCCGTGCCGGATGACTGGCAATGCAGGGCGGAGGTTTGTGACATCACGTTCACGCCCCGCTTGTGACATCATGGCCATGCCCCCTCAATGCAAGTCTATGGGAGGGGGCATGATGGTCGTCTCACCTCCTCCCATAGACTTGCATTGATCGGGCATGGATGTGACGTCAACAGTGGGGCACGGCCATGAGGTCACAAGCCTCCGTAGCTGCACCCGACACTCTAAACAAACGCCAGGTGCAGCAAGGAGATCACAAGGGTCCCCAGCAGCTGGACCCTCATGATCAGGCATCTTATCCCCTATCCTTTGGATAGGGGATAAGATGTCTGGGGGCGGAGTCCTTTAAATCAGATAGTAAACTCCTACTGATACTAACAATAATAATGATAGCACTAACTACTCTAATACACACAATAGATGCATAATGGTACATTACAACCTTAATTCATCTGCCCGTTTTCGCTCATTGCAGAATTGGCACATTATGCGTCTTCTGTCT
Source organism: Hyla sarda (assembly GCF_029499605.1). NCBI lineage: Eukaryota > Metazoa > Chordata > Amphibia > Anura > Hylidae > Hyla > Hyla sarda. The sequence continues at coordinate 455,467,471 of NC_079190.1, forward strand.
ACAACACTGAAATAACAGAGCATAACAATAATGTACTGTTCTGTCAGTCTGCCGAACACTTACTCATTCTGTCACCAACTTCTGCTATTCTTCAAATCCTTTCTTCCAGTCCACTACAACACTTAATCTTTTCCAACACCAAGTCCAACTAGGGAGGAAAATGACTAATATTTCACCAGTTTCATGGAAATAATGGGTGTGACCATAGCTGACTGATTGTAATATTTTATTATAGATATTTCATTCAAATAAGGATGTCGGGCTGTTCATTATGTAAAGTAAATGTATTACTGTGTTTTGTATCTGTTTGTTGATGTGGCCTCAGTTAATAGAACAACTGTACATGTGGGTGATCTGACTTTAGCTTAGAAGAACGTTATAAAGAGGTAGAGATAGCCTAGGTGCATGTCTATGAGAGGAAAGGTCATATTACATGTTGAAGCACCGTCTAAACAATTGTTGATCTCGTAGATTGGTCCTTATTTTAAAGGGGTTATCCACCATAAGATGATTTTAGTATGTACCTGGAAGGCAGTAATGGACATGCTTAGGAAGGATCTGCACTCGTCTTGGCGCTAAATGGCTATGTTGGGAGATTACCATAACACTGTGGCTAGCTTTTTGTGAACTGGTATTTCCTTTTTGAGTTTTCTTCTTTGACTACAAGTCCCATAATTCCATTTTCCTCCCTCCCACACATCAGCCACCCCAACCATTGAAACATAAATAAGCTGCACCCATTCAAAAGACCTGTGGTTTTCAATCAAGGTGCCTACAGCTGTTGCATTCGTTGCAGATTGATCTCTCTCCCACCAAGCGATCACTCCACCCATTGAAGCAGACAGGCTCCCTGTCATCAGCTGACTAGTTAGTCAGGTCTCAGCCGCATTGCAACCTGGGAAAAATCTGAGACAACAGTAATTTTGTATGCTGGTAAAAATAAATATTGGGGTGAAAATCACATAAGAATTGTGAGAAAACCATCACACACAGGTACAGACACCATATTATGAACTACACTAACTTTACAGCCTCTGTAGCACAGTCAAATAAAAAAAAATTCTTGGAATACCCCTTTAATGGCCTGTTTTAAGGCTTGACAAATGTGCTGGAAGGGCCACAAGTACAATCGTTAGATAGCTCATGCCACCCTCTGCATCCTCTGCTCCCTCTGCAAGTCTATGGGAGAGGGGCATAGACTTGTATTGAGAGGCGTGGCCGTGACATCACGAGCAGGTTGTGACCGTGACGTCAGAAGCCTCCGGTGCCACACCCGACGCTCTAATTGAACGTAGGGTGCAGCAGGGAGATTGCGGGGGTCCCCAGTGGTGGGTCCCCCGTGATCAGACATCTTATCCCCTATCAGTTGGATAGGGGATAAGATGTCCAGGGGCAGAGTACCCCTTTAATGAAGTTGCGCTGCAATACAACCCATGATGATACTTCTGCATGACATGGCCTATCGTATACTTTGACACTATTAACATTCATCTTGTTGGGCCAAATCTTTATTATATTTTTATTATAATAAAGTTTATTATTCTCTTTTCATTTATGACCATAGACTGATAGTATGTCCTGGCCATCCAATACATTCATGTGAATGCCTGATGTGTAATGCTACATATCCCCTGCACACGGTAAATACTTCAGCAGATCCCTGGGCCAGATTTTATTATCTGAAATCTTGGCATATAAACTATGCAGTTGAAGGTTTTCTTGCAGTATTTCATGAAGATAATGTACAACATCAGTCACCTTGTTTATCTTCACATCAGGATTTCCTAGAATGTCATTTGATGTTCAAATTCCGCGTACACGCCGTGGCCACATGACTCGTTCCTGATGGTTGTTTTGGTTGTTGTCGCTTTCAAGGTCCTGTAATAGAAACATCACCTGTAAAACAATACTAAAGTTATAATTTCAGGGCATGTTAAGTGACGTCACCCACAGCTGTTTGAGAAATAGAAGATAAAACTTAATCCCGGCAGTTGGGAAAATCTCATCTGACACCATCTCGAAAATCTCCAAGTGGATGATTTTGCACCTGGCTTTGGCATTGAGCCTATGAAAAGGTTTGCAATTTACAAAACAATGTCCCCGAGTACCTTTCTGGGGTTTAGAGGCCAAGTCATTTAATGCAAATGTACACAGAGTTCTATAGAAGCTGCTTCCGTTGTAGCCGAAAGAATATAGGGGGAAATCTATTAAATCCTGTGCAGAGGTAAAGTTGACCAGTTGCCCATAGCAGCCAATCAGATCGCTTCTTTCATTTCTAAAAAGGCCTCTGAAAAATAAAAGAAGCGTTCTGATTGGTTGCTATGGACAACTGGTCAACTTTTCCTCTGCACAGGTTTTGATAGATCTCCCCCATAATTCCCAAAGATTTTCTAGATTTTGAACTAAAAGGGATTTCAATTTAAATTCTATATAATGCTCGACAATAGGTAGAAAGCATTATCAACAGGGTAACTAAAGTCATAATTTAGCAGGCATTTCTTCCTTTCATATAAAGTTAAATAATAACATTTGAATAAGGAATAACATGTATAGGGGTGGAGTACCCCTTTAAGAAGCTTAGAATTTTATCATTAAAAAAAAAATCTGATTCTCCAAATTCAAAATCGTTCCAACATGTTTTAAAGGGGTATTCCAGGATTTTTTTTTTATTAGACGATGCTACAGGGGCTGTAAAGATAGTGTAGTTCATAACATAGTGTCTGTACCTGTGTGTGACGTTTTTCTCACAATTCTTCTGTGATTTTCACCCCAATATTTATTTTTACCAGCATACAAAATGACTGTTGTCTCAGATTTTTCCCAGGTTGCAATGCGGCCGAGACCTGACTCACCAGCCTGTCCGCTTCAATGGGTGGAGTGATCGCTTGGTGGGACAGAGATCAATCTGCAACTAATGCAGCAGCTGTAGGCACCCTGATTGAAAACCACAGGTCTTTTGAATGGATGCAGCTCATTTATGTTTCAATGGGTGGGGTGGCTGATGTATGGGAGGGAGGGAAATGGAATTGTGGGATTTGTAGGCAAAAAGAGAAAAGTCAAACAGGAAATGCCAGTTTACAAAAAGCTAGCCACAGTGCTATGGTAATCTCACAACATAGCCATTTATCCCCAAGACAATCACAGATCCTTCCTAAGCATGTCCATTACTGCCTGCCAGGTACGTACAAAAATCACCTTATGGTGGAGAACCCCTTTAATACTATAAACTCCTTCTAGTTTCAGGATTAGTATACTTTCAGTATGATGCTGAAAGTACATTTTCCTGCATGCAGCAGTACAGAATGTATCAGCTCTTTATACTCCTCCCCCATCGAGGATATTAAGAAAAAATAATATTATAAAAAATATGCGGTATAATTCTTTTTAGATACATTTGGAAAAAAGAATAGTTAAAAGACTTTACAAAAAAGCTAAGAAAGTTACTCTGTACTATATTTAGTCAAAGCTGCGGGGCAGTAAGTCAGAAGCAGTTAGTAGGACAACCCCTTAGTCCCCGCTTCCTTTACATATTCACATTTTTTCCCTGAGATTTCTCATAAACTGTATTAATTCCGTCCCCAGACTTAATTGCTTCCTCAACTTGGAAGTTTCACTTCATTACACATTTCTACATAATTTATGCAGTTTGTATTTAGAAAGTAGAAAAGCCGAGTGAGTCACAAGGCAGCGTTATCCTCCTTGCACAATGAAATAGACTCTCTATCCGTCTTGGGACTCATTGTCGAGGTTGACATTTTGAATGGCACTTTTTTTGGAAAGTGTTGGGATTCGTGTTCTCTGTTGTAGTCTCCCATTAACAACAGTAAATAGATAGAGTTGCTTAGGGCAACAACGGAGAAAAGGAATAAGAACTGGACCTGTGTCCTTGTTCATTAACACAATGCCATTAATTCAGACGTCTTGGACTTTGAGTTTCTAAAGACTGAAATCTTCATTGAACCCTTTCTCGAGAAAATCTACATCTGTTTGGACGGCGAGAGAGAAAAAAAAAAAAAAAAACAGAAGTTCCCTATATGGGTATTCAGTATTAAGACCTTCGAAATGTTAACGTTAACACCCGTAGTAGCTACCAAAGTAGTTATTTTACTCAAAAACATCTCCAAATATTTACATAACCCAGTCGTGGAGTGTTTGCATTCTGATCCATCACTTTTGCATTTTTTTTAACGTTTATTTGGGATTTTCTGTCTGTTAAGAGAGATTTTTCAAAAATATTACCCGGAGAGACGTGTTACTTGTGTTGATGCCTTGGTGCAAGGTGGGATTATACCATTGTAAACACAAACCCTTTTTAGGAAGTAGGCATAAAGCTGGGCCCTGGCCAGTTCTCAGACACAAGATGGCTTCTAGACAGCCTGGCGATAAATCATTGACGAGCTGTAAACCGAGCGTATTAGGGGCAATTTCTCAACATTAATGATTGTGTACTTTCGGTGACACAGGATTATTTAACAGATATTTGCACATGGAAATGGCCTTGACTGGTCCAGATGGTGAAACTCAGCAAGCTGTGAATCATATTGTATTTTTTATTTTATTTTTTTTAATCTGAACATTCTAGGAAATGTTTACAATATACAAGTAAACATTTTAAATATACTGTATGTGTGTGTATATATATATATATATATATATATATATATATATATATATATATAAAATTATATATTTATATATATTATTATATATTTTATTTTTTTACATTTTCAAACAGGACAGTTACAGACTGTTCTTAATATTATATACATTTAGTTTTGTGTAAGTTAGCATTGCCAATATACTAGTCTGCATAGTTCAGGTGCTACTAGAAGAGTAAATATGAAAAATTTTTATGTATTTATTTATTTTACAAACAATACAGTTACAGACTATTTTTTTTTTTTTATATTTTTTTTTTAATTTTTGAAGAATATTTTTGGATATTGTATACACCTTTTTTTTCCATGTAAGTTTTTATTGCAAACAGGCTAGTCTGCAGACTTATCGTACTACTATATGTTTTGTTCTTACAACATCTCCCTATGCCAATCTCAAAATGTCTTGTATTGTGCCGTAGATTTGACTTTTCACGGCATTGGATGCTCTAGACCAGTTTTTCTCAACCAGTGTGCATTAAGCTGTTTCAAAACAACAACTCCCAGCATGCCCGGACAGCCAATGGCTGTCCGGGCATGCTGGGACTTGTAGTTTTGCAACAGCTGGAGGCACACTGGTTGGGAAACATTAACTAGACTTTGTCATTGATATCGAACCTGATATTGATCTTTATATTATGATGAACGGTATCAATTCTCATAATTTGCACTTCGGACAATCTGCTGTAAAGTAAAATATGTGTTAGACCTTTTGAGCATATGTCAAGAGAAAGAAAAAAAAAATCCCATATTTGCTGCATGTTTTTTTTTGTTTGTTTTTTGGGGGGGAGATGCTGCAGCCTGATGTTAGCTGGGAGTCAATAGGGCAAAATGAAACCCTGTATAATGACACTTTATTTATATACACCGCAGCGTACACTTGAATTGGTCCCTGTCCACATTGGAGCTCACAATCTAAACCTATCAGTATGTTTTTTTGAAATTTGGGGGGCAAACTGGAATACCCGGAGGAGACCTACACAAACACGGAGAGAACATACAAACTCTTTGCAGATGTTGTCCTGGTGGGATTTGAACCCAAGTCCCCAGCACTGCAAGGCAACTGTGCTAACCACTGAACTATGATGCAGAATTTATTTGGGGCATTTTGTCACCCCCTATGTGGCATTTTAAAGGCTCAGGGGCAGTTTGTCAAAATTGCTGCATGCTGAGGGTATAAGTAAAAAATTTTAAGAAATTTAGCCATTTTTGCCCCCATTGATGGAAAAAAAATTCCATGTGTGTATAGATATTGGCTGGAGGTGGGGGTGGGATGCTATGTGTATGGGAGCCTCCTGACTCTCCTCTGATTTTGGGGTAGAAACAGATCGGGCCTTTTGGATTTGAATGGGACAATCCATTTGGTACTATATTAGGAACCACTAGGGGAGTCTGACAACAGCTTACCACTCCTGTCTTCATTTTGTAACACAATAAGGAAAGGAATTTTGAACAATAGCTGTTGCATATGTATGGGTACCTATAGGTTAGTCATATCTATCGGTCAAGGCTAAATTGGGTAGGAGGCATGCCATGTTCTCTATATCTTTTACTATGACATAATTGGTCCTTGGGTCGTAGTGAGGTATTATGTGACCAAAGCAGGTAGATTTTTTTTGTTCATACTGTGCCAAGATCCTATTATACAAGTGAATGAAACACCATAATAAAAGGTACTGAATTTTTCTTAACAAGCCGTTCCTTTTAATACACTATTTTTGCTTTGTTATTTTTCTTTTTGTTACTTCCCGCTTTTTGACATTTTTTTTTTTTTTTTCCCCAAAGTTCTTTGTGTTTGCACTAATAGTTTGATTGGGGTTTATAATTGTTGAAGCCTTTTGAAATACAAATTTCTCATTTGCTCTTTTTTTTAAACAGCTCAGTTCATTCCGCTCCTTTAATATGCTGAATGGCTGCGTACGGGTTCTACAGCGCATTGGACTAATGCCAGGTTAAAACGACAGCGCACTGTACAATTACCACATGAATAGAAAACACTGAAAAGTCTAATAGCTTTGTTAAATATTTTGCTGTCCATAAAATATAGGTCTATTGTTACAATAAATACTTCTGCTATAGATCTGCTGCACTTGGATGTTGATTTTTCAATTTAAAAAAATGGTTTAAATAACACAATGTTAAATAAAAATGAGGTTGGAGGGAGTTCACGTTTGCAGACATCAAAGAGCATTGCAAACCCACAGTTCTGATGACAAGTGCATTGTGGGCTGGGTGTGGAACTATACAGAATATGGAAATATACTGTGTATATGGCAAAGAGATGGGTGGCTGCCAAATAGGAACTTTCTATGGGAATGTAAATTACTGTTAAAAGGGAAACTTCTAAAAACGATCACAGGGGGAACATGTGATCAATGCAAAAAAGTTACCAAAACAGTTATTATTATTATTATTATTGCTATTATTATTATATTATTATTATTATTATTATTGCTATTATTATTATATTATTATTGTTTTATTTATTTACCTTTGTATTGGCTTTATCGCCCTTTATTTTACATGTTAGTAGATAGGACTATGAGAGCGCCATCCATGCTGTAGTCATGTCATAGTGCTGGCCACTGGTGACTGACCGAATCACATGACATAATGCCTAGCAGGGGACCCCTCCTGTCTATCGCATTCATGTCTGTAGCCGAATCATAGATATAGTATAGTTTTTGGAAATCACTTTCAGAAACTTACACTGCTATGATGTCTAAGCTGAAGATCTTCACAAAATTATCATACTGGTGTGGGTCCGACCACTGTTGATCAGGAAAACAGAGGTTTCTTGTCCCCTGAGTAAGTGGAGCCCGGCCACTGCTTTACTCATTCTCTATGGGACTTGAAAATATAACTGTAGTTGGCTATGTACAGAAGTCCCATAGAAAGTAAATGGAGCAGTGGCCGGGCATGAGGGGGACAAGGGTCCTCTGTTCTCATGATCGCTGGGTGTTGAATCCAATATCAAAGCTCAGACTGATTCTAGAGCTTCCTTCTGTGAGTTAGACATGATATATTTGAGGAAATTAGACAAACACAGGCCGTATATCAAGCCAAAGTACTTCCCATTTATTGATAGGTCTGTGGCAAATATACAGTGATCCCTTAACTTACAATGACCTTAACATACAATAATTTCAACATACAATGGTCTTTTCTGGACCATTGTAGCTTTAAACCAAACTCAACATACAATACTACGGACAGATCTGTGAAACGTGTGAATGGCTGGAAGAACTGACCAATCATAATTGGCATTTTACTGGTAAAACACCTGTATTACTGAAGTGCATGCACTGACTGGCTGTCTGGTAGTGTGCCCTACAGTATAGGGTGGTACTACATGTTCTGTACTACTCTTAACCTATGCCACAGTTAGCTGCTCCTTTGGGCACCAGGTAACGGTGGCTCCATTTTACTTTTTTTTTTTTTTTTAGGACATTGCGTGTACTGTACAGGACCCTGAAGAAGCTCCTGTCCTCTACATAGAGAGTGATTACAGCTCCCAGCAGATTTCTTTTATATGAAAGAATTTGCTTTATCTGTATTAGTTATCTAATAATTTTTCTTTAATCCTCACTTTTTCCTATTTTTGGATGACATTTTGTTGGCTTCAGAGACAATTACCAGGTTTCTATGGAGTAATGGTCTCAACATACAATGGTTTCAACATACAATGGTTATCCTGGAACCAATTAATATTGTAACTTGAAGGACCACTATATACAGTCATGGCCGGAAATGTTGGCACTCCTGAAATTTTTCGAGAAAATGAAGTGTTTCTCACAGAAAAGGATTGCAATAACATATGTTTTGCTATACACATGTTTATTGCCTTTGTGTGTACTGGAACTATACCAAAAAATGGAGGAAAAAAAGCAAATTGGACATGATGTCACCAAACTCCAAAAATGGGCTGAACAAAATTATTGGCACCCTTAACTTAATATTTGGTTGCATTTAATATTTGAAATCAGTTGCTTCCTATAACCATCAATAAGCTTCTTACACCTCTCAGCCGGAATGTTGGACCACTTTTCCTTTGCAAACTGCTCCAGGTCTCTCTTATTGGAAGGGCGCCTTATCCCAACAGCAATTTTAAGATCTTTCCACAGGTGTTCAATGGGATTTAGATCTGGACTCATTGCTGGCCACTTCAGAACTCTACAGTGCTTTGTTGCCATCCATTTCTGGGTGCTTTTTGACATATGTTTGGGGTCATTGTCCTGCTGGAAGACCCAAGATCTCAGACGCAAACCCAGCTTTCTGACACTGGGCTGTACAGTGCGACCCAAAATCCATTGGTAATCCTCAGATTTCATGATGCCTTGTACACATTCAAGGCACCCAGTGCCAGAGGCAGCAAAACAACCCCAAACATCATTGACCTCCACCAGATTTCACTGTAGGTACTGTGTTCTTTTTATAGGCCTCATTCCGTTTTCAGTAAACAGTAGAACGATGTGCTTTACCAAAATGCTCTATCTTGGTCTCATCTGTCCAGAAGACATTTTCCCAGAAGGATTTTGGTCCTACTCAAGTTCATTTTGGCAAAATGTAGTCTTGCTTTTTTATGTCTGTGTCAGCAGTGGGGTCCTCCTGGGTCTCCTGCCATAGCATTTCATTTCATTTAAATGTAGACAGATAGTTTGCGCTGACACTGATGCTCCCTGAGCCTGCAGGACAGCTTGAATATCTTTGGAACTTGTTTGGGGCTGCTTATCCACCATCCGTACTATCCTGCATTGACACCTTTCATAAATTTTTCTCTACCATCCACGCCCAGGGAGATTAGCTACAGTGCCATGGGTTGCAAACTTGTCTATAATGTTGCACACTGTGGACAAAGGCAAATCTCTTCTCCTCTTTCTGTTGTCCATGCTTAGTGTAGCACACACCGACACACAATGCAAAGACTAAGTGAACTTCTCTCCTTTTTATCTGCTTTCAGGTGTAATTTCTATATTGCCCATATCTGTTACTTTCCCCAGGTGAGTTTAAAGGAGCATCACATGCTTGAAACAATCCTATTTTTCCACTTTTTTGAAAGGGTGGCAATAATTTTGTCCAGCCCATTTTTGGAGTTTGGTGTGACATTATGTCCACTTTGCTTTTTTTCCTCCCTTTTTTAGTTTAGTTCCAATACACACAAAGGGAAGAAACCTGTGTATAGTGATACACATGTTACTGCAATCCTTTTCTGTGATACACATATTACTGCAATCCTTTTCTGTGAGAAAAGGATTACAGGGGTGCCAACATTTACGGCCATGACTATATAGATGTTTGACTATATATATATATATATATATATATATATATATATATATATATATAGTCATACATTAATATGTGTCCATTAACATTATTATGTGGACATATATAGTAATATAGTTACATAAGGTTCGCAGGTTCATCAATAACAAATACACTCAAATAACCCGATTACGAGGTATAATATAATTGTCACCTCATATGACTGGTACATGATACTTCTTTTGTGCCAAGTTTCGATCAGTATTAGATTATTAGTCTTTGGTAGCAAGGTACATCTTGATAAATAATAGTTTTATAGTAAAAACCTTCTCAGAGTGAAGGATTTCTTTGAATGTACTCTTAGTTAGGAATACCACACTTAAAGAGCTAGGAACCATTATTCTAATTTAACATCGGGGATCCCACTGGTCAGCCCCCCACCGATGACCTAGTTATCACCTTTTCTGTGGATAGGTGAAAGTTACATGGTTAGTACATATGTCCAAATATATCTGTTAATCTTGGGAAACCCCTTTTAAAGGGGTACTTCGGTGGAAAACATTTTTTAAATCAACTGGTGCCAGAAAGTTAAACAGATTTGTAATTTACTTCTATTTAAAAATCTTAATCCTTCAAGTACTTATCAGCTGCTGTATGCTTCAGAGGAAGTTCTTTTCTTTTTTAGATTTCTTTTCTCTCTGACCACAGTGCTCTCTGCTGACACCTCTGCCTTGTGTCAGAAACTGTCCAGAGCAGGAGAGGTTTGCTACAGAGATTTGTGTCTACTCTGGACAGTTCCTGACATGGACAGAGGTGTCAGCAGAGAGCACTGTGGTCAGACAGAAACAAAAAAAAAAAAAAACATTCAAAAAGAAAAGAGCTTCCTATGGAGCATACAGCGGCTAAGTACTGAAAGGATTCATATTTTTAAATAGAAGTAATTTACAGATATGTTTAACTTTCTAGCACCAATTGATAATATATATATATATATATATATATATATATATATATATATATATATATATATATATATATATATATATTATATTATATATAGTTTTCCACCGGAGTACCCTTTAAGGAATAAATGGCCATTACTCTTAACCCTTATGTGCCAATGGTTCCACTATAGCAGCCTCCATTGTGCATGTGCCTGTACATAGCTAGATAGCAGCTATGGACCCCTCCAATCTATGACATCCAAATGTCTGTAGCCTTATCCAGGATATGCTATAGCTTTTGGAAACCACTTTTAGACTTTAGACATCAGTGATGTCCAAGCTGAGGATCTCTAGTTGTTGCAAAATGACAATTTCCACCAAGCCTTCAGCCGGAGATCCTCAGCTTGGACTGCTATACAAAAGTCTATACAAAGTCTATACAAAGTCTCACTAAAACCGATATTTTTCCAAAAATCTTAACTTTTCATAAACATTCAACAAAACAATGATGTATTTTCCCACAGTCTGTGTATGTAGGGTGATGGATAGATATTAGATTTCCTTGCAGAAAACAATCGTCTTCCTTTATTAATTATTTGCAAGAAATAAAGGACTATTTGACCGCTATCTATTTTCCCTACAGGCTTTCGCAGTCTGTATAGTGGTGTCTTGAACTCTTGTCCCTCCAGTCGGTTATATAATGGAAGGCCATGTTACTGACACGACCGTCGATTGTTTTAAGCGGTGACTATGCTGTTTTCTCAGCAGTCCAACAAACCGTGGATGCTACTTAATATGCAGAATTGTTAGTGGGAATTGGGATACAACCTTATAGAATATTACACAGCATTCTGGGAAATTCCCCAAATATTCTATTACACAGTAGGGAGGTTGATAAAAAAAAAAATTCCCAATTAAACTTTATTTATTATATAGTAGATGAAAAAATGTATTACAAGTTTCCCCACTCAGTGCAGGTGGAGTCTGAAATATTAATTTTGATTTTGGAAGAGAATCATTTTAACTGAGGCAGATCCTCACATCTCTGCCATAGATTTTTAGCTTCATGCACAAAGGATTTGGATGTGGATCAGCCTTGTTCACATTCATAATTCTGGACTCTTAAAGGGGTACTCTGGTGGAAAACATTTTTTTTTTTTTTAAATCAACTGGTGCCAGAAAGTTAAAATGATTTGTAAATGACTTCTATTAAAAAAAATCTTAATCCTTCCAGTACTTATTAGCTGCTGAATACTACAGAGGAAATTATTTTCTTTTTGGAACACAGAGCTCTCTGCTGACATCACGACTTCAGTGCTCTCTGATGACATCTCTGTCCATTTTAGGAACTGTCCAGAGCAGCATATGTTTGCTATGGGGATTTTCTCCTACTCTGGACAGTTCTTAAAATGGACAGAGATGTCAGCAGAGAGCACTGTGCTTGTGATGTCAGCAGAGAGCTCTGTGTTCCAAAAAGAAATGAATTGCTAATAAGTACTGGAAGGATTAAGAGTTTTTTTTTTAATAGAAGTCATTTACAAATCTGTTTAACTTTCTTGCACCAGTTGATTTAAAAAAAAAAAAATGTTTTACACTGGAGTACCCCTTTAAGGGTGCGTTCACATGCTATTACTAGCAGCGGGTTACCTGCTGCGGGAATTCCGCTGCGAGTTCGCTACCATTGATTTAAATGGGTCCACAGACAGTTTACAATAGTGTCAGATTTGCGGACTGTCCGCGGACCCATTCAAATGAATGGTAGCGTAACTCACAGCGGGTTTCCCGCAGCGGGAAACCCGCTGCTAGTTACTAGCGTGTGAACGCACCCTATAGTGGAGATTTGCTTTGGGGCCCCCTTAAACACCAGGGCCCCGGTGCGAATGCTACCTCTGCACCCCCTATAGCTTCACCCCTGTTTCTATCTAGATGAATTCTGCATCAAGGAACCACATGTTATTTCTTGTTTTCCAGGAACAAAATCCTCTTTGTTTGAACTATGGCACAAATTCCCATTGAAATTAATAGCCGTGGATTTCATGTGGAATTACCATGAAATAACTCTTTGGGAAAGTACTCGAAGGGGGAGATTTATCAAAATCTGTCCAGAGGAAAAGTTGCTGAGTTGCCCATAGCAACCAATCAGATCGCTTCTTTCATTTTGTAGAGGTCTTCTTAAAAATGAAAGAAGCAATCTGATTGGTTGCTATGGGGAACTCAGCAACTTTTCCTCTGGACAGGTTTTGATAAATCTCCCTCTTAGACTGCACCTTTGGTCAGGGTCCTCTAGAAGGCAGCAACACCAAGAGCTGCCATTTTTACAATAGGCTAGAGATAGCAGGCTAATGGTAACCATTCACCAGTGTTTCCCAACCAGGGTGCTTCCAGCTGTGGCCAAACTACAACTCCCAGCATGCCCGGACAGCCAAAGGCTGTCCGGGCATGCTGGGAGTTGTAGTTTGGCCACAGCTGGAGGCACCCTGGTTGGGAAACACTGCCATTCCCTTCAATAGCTATCCCCCAAATGTCAGTTCAGCTAGCAGCTATCTCTCCCGATCTCTCCGTACACATAAACATTTGGCATGGCCAAACAGATTCATTTTTGTTCTCTATGAAGAGAGAAGGGGTAAGCCACTCTCAGATTGTTTTTTTGCGGTGGCCCAGTATGGGATTGTGTTTCCCTGTACCTTTCCTGTCCTGTCAGGCAGTGTCCCTCAGTGTCCCTCAGGGCCCCCTGCAGTTGTTTCCATCATGTAAATATGTTGTGTATTATATTGTATGTTGTATCTTTAATAAATGTACCAGGTGCTTCTTACCCAGGAGGTACTAGTGACCAGCTGACCCCAAAGGTGACCTACGGGCTCCCTGCTGGTCCCCCATATAAACCCTGGATAGAGTTGGCTTCTCTCTCTTGTTGCTGAGGTCCAGTGCAGTCAAGTCGTCTTAGTGTGTGTCCCTAGAACATTGGAGGTCTCAAGTCAAGTCCTGCAGCCACAAGTAATGTGCAAAGTAAGCTAAAGTCACAGTCCTGACAGTCAAGTCAAGTCTTCTGACCTGCACTAAATTCTCCTACTACAAGTCCCAGCAAACCTGCGAGGTCTCTGTGTCACTGGTCATCTCCTTGGGCCCTGGCTGAACTGTATAGACTTTACCAACTGTCTACCCTCAGTAAAGCTACCGTTGTCCGTAACTTGGCGTCGGTGTCTTCATTGCCTCGTGCCTAGTCCAGGATCCAGCGGTATACCTTCGGGTGGTTAATGCTAAACCATGCCCTGGCGTCACGAACACAAGGGGTTTATACCATCTGCCCTGCACTACACACCCCGCCATTACCAAACTATAGTGGTGATGTATCTTTTCTATGGAAAATATCGGAGGCAGATCTTTACATTTCTGCCATAGATTTTTAGTTTCATGCTCCAAGGGTTTGGATGTGGATCAGCCTTGTTCACTTTGTGGCTCCACGTTGCATGTGGCTACCCAACAGGGTTCCTATCATGATCAATTCTGCATCAAGAAGTGACATGTCATCTCTTTGTTTTCCTGGAACAAAATCCTCTTTGTTTGAACCATGGAACAAATTTCCATTGAAATTAATAGCCGTGGATTTTATGTGAAATTCACATGAAATAACACTTTGAGAATGTACCATTAGCCTGCACCTTTGGTTGGGGTCCTCTAGAAGGCAGCAGCATCAAGAGCTGCCATCTTTACAATAGACGTAACCATACACCTTCAATAGATTTCCCCTAAAAATTTATTCAGCTAGCAGCTATCTCTTCAGAACTCTCCATACACACTAACATTTAGCATTTGCGAAAATTTCACCCCTAGGCATGTTATACTTTATTCAAAGGATAGGGGATAACATGTCTGATTACGGGGGGGGTGTCCAACCGCTGGGACTTCCCTGCGATCTCCAGGCCGGCGCTGCAGTGTTCATGAGGCCTGGGGCTTCCGTGTTTGTGACATCACGCCATGCCACCTCAATTTCTGACACCACGCCACCTCCATTCATGTCTATGGGAGGGGGGTGACTGCTAGTTCATAGCCCCTGTGCCTCCCATAGACATGAATGGTGGGGACTTGTGCACCCCTCACATATAATGCCCCCATCATGCGCCCCTCACATAAAATGCCCCCATCATGCTCCCATCACATATAATGCCCCCATCAGGCGCCCCTCATATATAATGCCCTCATCATGCGCCCCTCACATATAATGTGCCCCCATCATGCGCCTCTCACATATAATGCCCCATCATGCGCCACTCATATATAATGCCCCCATCATGCACCCCCACATATAATGCCCCCATCATGCGTCCCTCACATATAATGCCCCCATCATGCGCCTCTCACATATAATGCCCCCATCATGCACCACTCATATATAATGCCCCCATCATGCACCACTCATATATAATGCCCCCATCATGTGCACCTCACATATAATGCCCCCATCATGTGCCCCTCACATATAATGCCCCCTGTGCTGTGCCCCTCATATATAATGCACCTGTCATATGCCCCTCACATATAATGCCCCCTGTCATGTCCCCTCAGGGGGCATTATATGTGAGGGGCACAGCTCAGGGGGCATTATATGTGAGGGGCACAGCTCAGGGGGCATTATATGTGAGGAGCACAGCACAGGGGGCCCCACATTAAATATTCCCTTTTCTCTGCCCCCCTGTCCCCCAAGTTTTTATCCCCCCCCCCCTCCTCCTCCTGTATGATATAGTGCCCCCTGAGCATACTCGTCTTACTCACATTATGCGAGCCGCATAGGCACCGGCGTGAGATTATGTGACGTCATCGCTCCAGGCTGCTGTGGATGGCATCCCAATGGCTGACACAATGTGCACTCACAGCGTGTGAGGAAGGTTAGTGAATGGAGGAGTGGGAGCTTACAGCTTCCGCTCCACCATGTTAGAGTACGGGGGTGGGGGGACAGTAATCACAGTAATCTCAAGGGGGGGGGGAGGGATCGCCACTGTACAGCGGGCTGGAAAATTTCATTCCATGGGCCGCAAGTTTGAGACCCCTGCTTTAGACAGTCAACTGGTCCCACCTAAAATTGTACCTGAACTTATGGAAACTTTAATGATACTTGGTGGGGAACAAACAGCAGTAAGGGGTGTAGCTGGTGCCGTGTTTGCTTTTCCCAAGGTGTGCCAACAAGCCACTTTGCCTTAAGTATAGTACTTGGTAACTATTTGGCCCAGTCTCTATACCGCTGACAAAGCGCAACATTATAGGTATGACCCATAACCATACGCAAACACCGCACCCAACTCCCTATAATACATCATGATTTTGTCTCTAGCAATAAATGCCATAGAAAGTCTATACCAGTGGTCGCCAAACTGTGGACCTCCAGCTGTTGCAAAACTACAATTTCCAGCATGCCTGGACAGCCAATGGCTATCCAGGCATGCTGGAAGTTGTAGTTTTTTAACAGCTGGAGGTTCACAGTTTGGAGACCACTAGTCTATACTATTGGGTCTGTTTGCAGATCACGACCATTCACTTGAAGCAAGAGTGGTGCTGTTTCTCTAAAAAAGAGAGTGTGTGTGTGTGTGTGTGTGTGGTAGAGGGTGTGATGCAAAAGGCAGATGGAATTACCCTATGGGCAGAAGGCATTAACCCCTTGCATTCGTGACGCCAGGGCGTGGTTTATCCTCAATATCCTCAATACCACCCGAAGGTATACTGCTGAATCCTGGGCTAGGCACGGGGGCAATAATGACTCTGACGCTAAGTTACGGACAACAGTAGCTTTACTGAGGTTAGACAGGTGGAAAAGTCTATACAGTTCAGCCAGGGCCCAAGGAGTTGACCAGTGACTCAGATACCTTAAGGGCTTGCTGGGACTTGTAGTAGGTGGGGTCAATTTAATGCAGGCAAAGTTGACTTGACAATGATGACTGTGACTGACAACCCTGTGACTGTGGCTTACTTGCAGATTTTGTAGATGGCGGCTGCAGACTGGACTTGAGGCCTCCTTTGACGTACACTAAGGCTCGACTTGACTGGACGTCAGCAACAAGAGAGCGAGAGCTCAAAGAGAGTGAGCTAGCTCCTCCCAGGACTTATATATATATTTTTTTTTTGTTTGTTTTTTTTGTATTACCAAATCCCTGAAATCAGTCATGATCAACTTTCATTACATTCTGTGTCCTAAAATACTCCGAGCTTTCAATACATTTATAGTCAAGTCTTGAAATGTTCCAGTTCTGCCCTGAAACTGTTTTCGCAGGGCGCCTCTGGAATTTTTTTGTCCATTTGGTTTCAGCGCTTGTCAATCCATACATTACAGGTCTGCGATATTCAATACTCTTAATGTCTCCCATGAATGCACAGCTATGAAATGAATTGTGAATAAGATACAAAGAAACCATAGAAACATCGGAATAAAACACTCTGTTGTATTCTTTATTTATATATATTTTTTATAGTCCAAAATGGAAAGATCTCCAAATATATTAGAGATTGAGATGTGAGTGTCTTAATCCATGACTTCTCCCACATAATCAATAGTAGTCAGTCAATAGGCGGCAAGCGGTGAAATCTATTGAGATTTATCGATATGTGTATTATGGAGGACATGAGCTGAATAGTGGTGTCCGGGGATAAAAAAAAGAAAGAGGCATGTGGGGGAGGAGAAGTATGGAACATCCGAAAGAAACACTATTGTTCCATGTTTTAACATTTATTTTATTAATTAGTTATTTATTTATTTAATTAGTATTTATATTTCTTTTACATATGGAAGGATTTTAAACAAATCTTTCACTAAGGATTTTCAAAGGGTGTTCTGAGATAGGAATATTGATGTCCTAGCCTCAGGATAAGCCATCAATAACTGATCGGTAGCCGGGACCAATCAGCAGCATGTGCCTGGTTGGGTGCAGTGGTCTCCTCTTTATATACATTGGTAGCAGCTTGGTTATACTTTATAGCAGCTGTGCAGGGTATTTTAGCTTTCTCTTGTTGACTTGAAGAGTACAATGTGCAGAAGTAAGGATTGGTGTGAACAAAGAAGAGGCGGCTGCACTCGACTGATCGCGTGTGACCCCTTTAGACAGCAGATTGTGGGGTGCTGAGAGTCAATCCCCCACTGATATTGATGGCTTATCCTAAGGATAATAATCATGTAGGCCTATGGAATGCTGTATATTGCCCAAGTCTTCTGCTCTCCATTCTGGAACCATTTAGTGGCTGTCAATTTGAAATAGTCTGTTCCAATTTTTTAGGCAATATACAGCATTCCATATGCATATAGTTTTCCAAGAGTATTAATGACCTGTCTTTAGGATAGGCCATCAATATCCGATCTGTGGGGGGTCGACTCTCAGTACCCTCATGATCAGCTGTGTGAGGGGGCTGCACACGACCAGTTGGCATCCTTTGTTCACATCAGTCCATACCCCTTTGGAACCATTTAGTGGCTGTCAACATGAAAGAGTCTATTAGAATTTATTAGGCAATATACAGCAAGTCTTTGTTATCTTTGCCTGTGCCCCTTTACTTTCACCGAAATGAATGGACTGGTGATCAGATAAGATACTGTACTTTAGCAGGCCCATAGACATGTCTGTTGAACCTTAGGTCCAACAGACATGTGTATGGGCCTGCTAATGTATCTTATAGGATCCCTGGTCCATTCATTTCGGTGAAAGCAATATTTAGATTCTGACCAATGACTTCTACCATTGTGGATTTTAAGTCTCTTTCCTTCTATTTTCCAACTCTGTGAAGTTTGAACCATTTTATCCAGTTATAATCACCGCAGGGACATGAAATGCTCCCAAGGCATGATCACATGAGTACTTCCAGCATTAGAAATCTCTTGAAACTTTTTCTTCATTACTGGATTTTTTAAATATGTCTGATCATAGACCAGATATAGTTGTTAGTGGAATCAATAAATTCAGTTTGAGACTGAATGAATGGAGCGATGGTCGAGCATGCATGCACAAACATTTGCATTGAGAACAAGGGACATCCGTTCTCATGATCGGTGGAGATCCCACTGGTCGGTCCTCCACTGACCTAGGTTTTACCTATCCTGTGGATAATTGATATCTTGTTATCTTTAGATAGCCCCTGGCCATTGCCCTAAACACTTATTAGTCAACCATGCCACATTTGTAGCCTTTATTGAGAATGTGCCCTTACATAGCTAAATAGAAGTAATGGCCATATGTCTATCCAGACATGGAATAAAGGTAGAAAGGGAGTTGACCCCTTGTTTTCCTCTATAACAAGTATACACTACCATTGTGTATGCAACTACAGACATTGGCTCTGATTTACCATTGTAAACCCACCAAGTTTTGTCGGGTTGTGCGCCAGATTCTGGCACATTGTGCAAAAAAATCTGTCTGTACCAGAACGTGCACCAAAATTTGTGCCAAAATTGAAAAAAGAGAGAACCCGAAAAAGGGGTGTGGTTATTGGGGAAAGTGGGTGTGGTCACCAAAAAGGGGGCATGTTCCCAACATTTTCACAAAAACCCAACATATTTACTAAGATTTCCACAGAAAATGTGGTGGATTTGAGCTGAGGAAAACCCGACAGATCAGAGCATGTGTAAAAAAATTAAAATAAATCAAGATATGGGGGAAAGTGCAAAATGTAGGGAAACCTTAGTAAATACAGTGGAAAAAATTTGTAGGGAATTAAAGCCCACAAAGAAAACTACACTCTACTCTTAGTAAATCAGGGCCATTGTTCACATCTCATGTGGCATGTGTGGGTTATGATGGTAAATGGCCATTATAATTGATGACATACCGATTCCCGATCCAAAAAGAGACAATAATTGAATTCGATCTAGTTATTACTCGCTAATGTTAAACATAGCAGAAATCACACTACCATTATTCAGATCTTTCCATTCCCTGATAGAAATAATTTGATACGGATTCATGAAAAGCGATTTAGAACAAGCCAAAAAATCAATACAAACTGGAGGTTATTAGTTCTGCTCTAATCTTGTCGTTTTTTTTGTCTATGGTGCATTAGACAAGCAGAAGAATAAAAGAAAAGGACCCATTTGGAACTAAACTGCTATATCGGTCCTTTGTTCCAGTGCTCCCTTTAGGCTCTCCTTCACGATGCCGTGTGACTGTATCCTGGTACTTGAAACGCGTTAAGCTCTATGTAAATGAATGTACAGTGCCGCACGCTAACATTGCACTGAGCAGATGTCCATGTTTTATCTTTCCACGTGTCAGCATCAATAGAGTGCCATAAAGGAGCAACGCAACTTACAGTAACACTTTATATTATTTCACCGGCATTTAGAAGCAGTGTCGGCGGCGACACTTTCCAGCCCCTAGACATCAATGTGAAAGCAAACATAACAGACAAAGCTTATATTAGCATAAATATACATATGAAAATACCAGGACAAAATAGCAAAAAAAAAAAAAATATATAAAATTTCTATATTCTGTCGCTGTGTGCTGCCCTCAGGTGGATCCTCCACAATGCTACTCCGGTATAATTGGGAACATTTATAGCCCGGCATTAAAGGGACGGCATCTGAAGCTATGGGATTATAAATGACTGTCAAAATCGGAGCCTAAAGCAAGTAATTTTATCTTCTGGTGTGTTATGTTCCACGTCCAAAGCATTACTGCAGGAGAGATATTAATGGTCGCTTTTCTTGTTCTTTAAAATATGAATTCAGCTATTGTTTCGTCTGGGTAAATTTTATTTACAGATCTGCAATATAGTATAAGGCAAGTGGAGAAAGAGAGAAGAAGCTGCTGTGTGATAGGATAAATCAGTATTTAGTTCACCCCTATGTCCATGTCGATCTGGGAGGGTCCATAGTAGAGGGCATTTGGCACCTGCCTTTTAATTTTTTTTTGTTTTTTTTTCGTTTATTGTTTTTTATGATAAAATTAGGGCTATTTGCAGCGGCCATTAAGGGTACATTCACAAGGACAAAGCCCACACTAACTTCTGCGTTTCGCAGCCAGGTTGCCTCCTGCTGTTACAAAACTACAACTCCCAGCATGCCCGGACAGCTGAAGGCTGTCCGGGCATGCTGGGAGTTGTAGTTTTGGAACAGCTGGAGGTGCCCTGGTTGGGAAACAATGCCCTAAGGGAAAGCTAACGGCATACTTAAGTTAATTGCTTTAAATGTATGCAGTGAGCACCGTAGCTCCCTCTACTGATGGCTACAGACATTTCATCATTTCACAGTCATGTCTATCAGATAAACAGAGCTTAAAGGGGTACTCCGGTGGAAAACTTTTTTTTTTTATCAACTCAAGAAAGTTAAAGGGTACCTCTCATCAAAAACACTTTTGATATATTATAGATTAATGTATGCAGAATAACTTCACAATTGCATGTTATTAAAAAATATGCTTCTTTCTATTTAATTTTCCACTTTGAAGAAATGACCACTAGGGGTCTCCCTACCAGTCCTGGCAGCAAGCATTTCAGACTCATGCTGGAGTCCTAAGCACTACGAGAACACTCAGAGCTGCCAACCTGTTTTGTTCACAGCCTGTTTGGCTGTGAACAAAGCAGGCTGGCAGCTCTGAGTGTTTAGGACTCCAGCATGAGTCAGAAATGCTTGCTGACAGGACTGATCGGGAAAAATACAATAGAAAGAAACATATTTTTCACTAACATGCTATTGGAAAGTTATTCAACATTCATTAATCTAAAATATATCAAAAGTTTATTTGATGAGAGGTACCCTTTAAACAGATTTGTAAATTATTTCTATTAAAAAATCTTAATCCTTCCGGTACAGTCCCTAAAATGGACAGAGATATCAGCAGAGAGCACTGTGCTCGTGATGTCAGCAGAGAGCTCTGTGTTCCAAAAAGAAAAAAAAATCCTCTGCAGTATTCAGCAGCTAATAAGTACTGGAATGATTAAGATTTTTTAATAGAGGTAAGTTACAAGTCTGTTTAACTTTCTGACACCAGTTGATTAAAAAAAAAAAAAAAATATATATATATATATATATATATATATAAGTTTTCCACTGGAGTACCCCTCTATTCTACTTAAAGGGGTACTCTGGATGAACAAAAATAAATAAATAAAATCAATTGGTGCCAGAAAGTTAGCTAGATTTGTAAGTTAAGTCTCTTTAAAAATCTGTAGCCTTTTAGTACTTTTCAGCTGCTGTATGCTCCAGAAAAAGTTGTGTAGTTCTTTCCAGTCTGACCACAGTGCTCTCTGCTGACACCTCTGTTCATGTCAGGAACTGTCCAGAGCAGAAGAGGTTTGCTATGAGGATTTGCTCCTGACAGTTCCTGACATGGACAGAGGTGTCAGTAGAGAGCACTGTGGTCAGACTGGAAAGAACTACACGAGTAGTACAAATTTTTTACTAGATTTTTAAAGAGATGTCCTTAAGAAATTTTCTGGAAACAGTTGGTTATTTTTTTTTTTTCCCACCAAAGTACCCCTTTAAATAGAAAACACAACATTGTGTTAAAATGTGTACATTCACTTTAAGTGCTTAAATATAAATATTGTGGAAAGAAAAAACAAATAAAAGTCAAATAGAAAAATATAGACATGATTCCTCCAGGAGTCAAGTGGATGACAGCAGAGGAAAGCATGGACTCTCAGTGTATTTCTTTCGCCTCAGATGATTATTTGTGTTGTCACCGGTGAGAGGACACATGTCTACCAGTCCGCTCTATCTGTTTGTACAGCCAAGTATGATAGAAAAAAAAAAAAAGACAATATTTGAGATGGATGCCTCGATTTTAACCTTCAATATGGGCTGAGGTCACGCACACAATTTTATCTTTGATGTTGTCTGTTTATTTTTCGGGTCCCTGTGGCGTTTACTCAGCACCGCACGGGCAGCTGTTATAGCAGCGCGTCTCTTCATGAGGTTAGGCCACTGCCCCGAAAACAATTCCCAGTCTCCTCCGTTCACCAGACTTTTTGGGTGGCCTCGGATCAGAGTTCTACTAGATTCCAAAAGTGCTGTAACTCATCGGTAGTATACGGTATAATAAGCATGTGGGATATGTGCCATCCTAATATTCCATTATATTCATTAATTCCCATATCTGTCCACCCCCTGATGGCGTGATGCCTGCTATTTAATGCATAGCTTTGGTGCTGCAGGCTACATTCTGCTAATAACAGTTTTCAATGGAGAATTTTTCTGGGAGTTACATAGGTTGTAGTCATCTATAAGTAGACATTAGAGTCGTGATTTATACTGCAATAAAATGAGTAATGACTATCTGACTTAAAGAGTGATGACTATCTAAGTTGTCATTGTGGTCAATGGTTGAAAGCGGGGGGGGGGGGGGGGGGGGGGGTCGGGGTGATTTATGCAAGGCACACTAAACATCCAAAATTCCCAAGGAAACAGCAGCCATTTTATATACTTATATGGACGTTCAATATTCCAGAGTGCCCAGCACCTAGTTGGTGGGATAAAAGGAATTTTAGTGGAATTTTGTGGAATTTTAGCCTCAGAGGGTCCTTTAATGTTTTCAATATAGGAAGGCAAGGACCCAATTAGTTGAAATTTTCCCTGCTAGCTGAAAGGTGGCGCCAGAGATTGAATTAACAAGATATCACATTGACTGCATCTATTAAAGTTTTGAATAGACAGTGATAGTGATTACATTTTCAGAAGGCATACCCTTATTTTCTGTTTTGAGCAGCCAATCAGAAGTCCAGTACGTCTTTCATTCCTGGTGATGGTCGGACCCTGTTTTAGCTACTCCAGCAGCCATTTGGGGCCTGATATGTCACATGTTCCATGGGACATTGACAGTTTTTCCCATCTCTTGTGCCCATCGTCAGCCCATCCTATATGTTCCATTTGTACTTTATGTGGGCACACTCAGACACAATTGTCCATAGAGCAGTAGTGAACGTGCTGGGGATGATGAAATCATAGTCACAGGGCAGTGCGCTGCTTTGCAGAACCATTTGCAGAAGCATTGAGGGTCTCCAGGGGGTGTCAAACAATACATTTCTTCATCGAAGCAGTATACACAACATGGTAAGCGCAAGAGATACTGTGCCATGAATATTTTTTTGCTTTCACCCCCTCTCCACCAGAAAGATTTGGGAGTGATAGCCATCAGCCAACGCTTTAAAAGGGGTCATCTCACTTTTACTGGGGGTTCCACTTCGGAAACACAATTTCTACATGGGTTCTAGAGGTCACGATTAAGGGTGCCTGGGTCTCAGAAACCCATCGGTGTTCTAGCTGTTGTGCAATTTTCTCTATAACGCATAGACACTTTTAATAAGCTGAAAACTGCATATGCTGGGTCCAGTCGTTGTTTGTTCTGAAGGTCACGCATGCATGCACCCTACCGGTACATATAATGTCTATGAGACTCGTGGAAATAGCTGAGCTCTGGTACTCGGTTATTTCCTTTAGTCCCATAGACTTTGCATAAACTCCATTCAAACTCATCCAGAATGATAGACTCAAGACCCCTCTTCTAGTGATCACGGGGGTCCCAGCAATCATACATTTACAACCAATCCTGTGCATAGGTGATAAATGTTGTTTTTTTGTGTGGGACAACCCCCTGTAAATTGTTACTATTCTCTTCTGTGAAATATAACCTGAAGAGCATGAAGCTTTATGGTCTTTTATAGGTCTCCTTCAGTAGTTTATATGATTAATGGGTTTTCCTTGCTTCTAATAAGCAAACTTCCATCTGCTTTGGCTTTGTGACAATAGTTTATATTGGGAGTTCCGAGACGTTTGTAAGCTTTGGTTCTCCAGTATCATCTAGTGGATTCAACCATCTGGAAATGGGAGACTCTGTGCTAAGTATCCAGCAGTTCTGATTCACATCCTGTAGTACAGCTGATACTCGGAGCTTCTTCTGATGTGGTACACACCCAGGTCACCGCTCTGAGATTTTCCAAACATATTAAGAATATTTAGTTTAGTTTTTTTTGACTAATCAGTGGATTCCGGCTACATTTAATGAACTTTAGTGGTCTATCGACCCTCTAAGAAAACAAAGAACCACTTTTTTAGTTTAGTTTGACCATAGAGATTCTTCCAGTAGATGAATAAATTTTCATGAAACCTAAGCACCTAAAAGCGGCGTTTCCCAACCAGTGTGCCTCTGGCTGCTGCAGTGCTACAACTTCCAGCATGGCGGAAAATGCTGGGAGTTGTAGTATATGCTTTTGTAGTATACTTCATCCTCTTTTTATAGAAACAATGAGGTTGATTAACAAACTTGATCCTGACTCTTTATTTTCTTGGATTTTGTGCCCAAATTGTGTTGCACGTTCCATGCGACACAATTTGCAACCAAAAAAAACAAAACCCTCCATTTCCCAAGAAAAACTTGAAAAGGGGGCGTGGTTCCGACAAAAGGGGCATGTCCCTGACAGTTTTGAAAAATCTCAACATATTTACTAAGGTTTCTTCAAAAAATGTGGTGGATTTTAAGCTGGAAAAAAAACAACGATCAGAGCAGTTCTAAAAAAAATAGCAAAACATAGTGAAAAGTGCAAAATGTAGGGAAACCTTGGTAAATACCTTTGGAAAATACCTGTCGGGAATCAAAACCCACAAAGAAAACTCTATTCCACTCTTATTTAATAAACCCCAATGGCTTAATAAAGACAACCAGGGGTCCCCATACCAACCAGAACATAATCCTGTCCGACTGCAGCATCATCTTTGTCCCAGCCTGTGCTTCAGCTGGGACAAAGTCCAGGAAGTGAAGGCGGGACTAGCATTCCTCCATACTCCCTCCTGTCCTGGCTGTCAGACTCCTTTCTAAAAACAGATAGGAGGGGGTCACAAAGCAGTTTGCAGTGATTGGATGAAGAGACCCAGCACAGTACAGCAGACTCAGGGAGGATGTGAATGCATAGTTAGTGAGGATGCAATCAGTGCTTGCCTTAAACACACCTCTTCCTGAGCAGATGATGTCAGAATGAGTGAGCAGGAGAACAGAGGGATTTGGGAGCCAAATACAGAAGCTAGACACATAAAAAGACATGTAAAGAATGTACATGACCTAATCTAAGCATTATATATATATATATATATATATATATATATATATATATATATATACATATATATACATACATACCGTATTTTTCGCCGTATAAGATGCACTTTTTCTTCCCCAAAACTGGGGGGGAAAAGTCGGTGCGTCTTATATGGCGAATACACCCCTATCGCGGCGGTCCCTGCGGCCATCAACAGCCGGGACCCGCGGCTAATACAGGACATCACCGATCGCGGTGATGCCCTGTATTAACCCTTCAGATGCGGCAATCAAAGCTGACTGCCGCATCTGAAGGGAAAGTGACACTAACCCGGCTGTTCAGTCGGGCTGTTCGGGACCCCCGCGATTTCACCTTGGCGGTCCCGAACAGCCCGACTGAATAGCCGGGATAGTGCTTACAGGACACCAGGGGGGACCTTACCTGCCTCCTTGGTGTCTTCTCCATTCAGGGATCCCCTGTATGGCCGTCGCTCTCCTTCCTCGTCATCATAACGACGTGATGGCGGCGACGGAGAGCGAGGATACCCGGCCGGCAGCAGAGACGTTCCGGAGCGACGGGGACACGGCGACAGCGATGGAGCGACATCCAGGGCAGCGGTGACAGGTCTGGAGCGGCGGGGACACGTGAGTATTGCCTCCTATGCAGTGGTCTTCAATCTGCGGACCTCCAGATGTTGCAAAATTACAACTCCCAGCATGCCCGGACAGCCAACGGCTGTCCGGGCATGCTGGGAGTTGTAGTTTTGCAACATCTGGAGGTCCGCAGGTTGAAGACCACTATTGGGTTCAAAATCTTAATTTTTTTAGATTTTGCACCTATAAATTGGGTGCGTCTTATACGCCGGTGTGTCCTATAGGACGAAAAATACGGTATATAATTTGTTTTTGTGTGTGTGTGCGGGTACGCTTTAAACAACAGGCAATACCATTGAAATCTATCTTTCACTCCCCTTATTGAGTGGTGCGGTTTTCCATCGTATTTGTCCTGCCTAGTCGTATTGTGCAGTAAAACACATGCTATTCTTATCCGGTTAGCACTGCACATTATCTCTTGATGCTATAAACCAGAAATCCTGCTTTAATCAGGAAGACTTTCCGTGCATTATAACCAGCCCAGGTCATGCCATTGGCTTTTTGATCTTCGGTATTTTTTTCATCAGTGTTTCTTTTTTCTGTTTGAGAGGCAAATATAAGTCTTCTCTGCTGGGATTAATTTGCTCCAGACTGCTAAAGCAGCAAGTAGTCACTGGCAGGAGATCGTACGCTGAGTAAGCAGCGTTTAAGCATCTGTTGACAATATGAAATTGGCACAAAAATAGTTGAAAAGCAGCAAAGCAAAAGCCGTCATGACTGAAGGCAAACATTGGATATTAGGTAATATCTTTGTAGTTGGGTTGTGGTAAAACAATCCTCAATTTCTGGAAGCAAGAAGCCTCTATTAGGGCGAGTTTGCGGTGCGGGCGGTAGGAGGGACGGCTAATGATAAATGACATTATGTTTAGATTTATTGAGGAGGCATCTCGTCCTGCTCATTCATCTCTCAGCCCAAGTCTTCTCTGAATGGAAGTGTCCGACATATCTGCAGACCAATATTTCAGTGCAAGTAAGGATAGGCAAGGAAGAGATCGTATGGTTGGCAGATAAGAGATCGCTGCATTTTTAGGTTCTGAATAATTGGCTTCAGTTTAGGCCTATATTTACAGGCATTGGTTTTCCATGTTATTACAGCTGCAGTATTAAACCACAGGGGCCACATACTGAGTCTGGCCAAGAGGATTTGAGGGAAAAAAAAGGCAACCCCATTTCTAGGGCATGCTGCAGATTTCTCAGTTGGCTCAATGGTAAAAATACATAAAAATAAATTACATTAAAAAATGGAATGTAATGCCTATATATATATATATATATACAGAGTGGGCCATTTACATGGATACACCTTAATACAATGGGAATGGTTGGTGATATTAACTTCCTGGTTGTGGCACATTAGTATATGTGAGGGGGGAAACTTTTCAAGATTGGTGGCCATTTTGAAGTTGGCCATCTTGAATCCAACTTTTGTTTTTTCAATAGGAAGTGGGTCATGTGACACATCAAACATTGGGAATTTCACAAGAAAAACAATGATGTGCTTGGTTTTAACGTAACTTTACTCTTTCACGAGTTATTTACAAGTTTCTGACCACTTATAAAATGTGTTCAATGTGCTGCCCATTGTGTTGGATTGTCAATGCAACCCTCTTCTCCCACTCTTCACACACTGATAGCAACACCGCAGGAAAAATGCTAGCACAGGCTTCCGTTGGTAAGCCTCAGATTTCACAATGCCTTGTACACATTCAAGGCACCCAGTGTCAGAGGCAGCAAAACAACCCCAAAACATTATTGAACCTCCACCATATTTCACTGTAGGTGCTGTGTTCTTTTCTTTGCAGGCCTCATTCCGTTTCATCTGACAAAATGTTATCCCAGTAGGATTTTGGTTTACTCAAGTTCATTTTGGCAAAATGTAGTCTAGCTTTTTTTTATGTCTCAGTGTCAGCAATGGTGTCCTCCTGGGTATCCTACCATAGCATTTCATTTAAATGTTGATGGATAGTTCATGCTGACACTGATGCTCCCTGAACCTGCAGGACAGCTTGAATATCTTTGGAACTTGTTTGGGGCTGCTTATCCACCATCCGGACTATCCTACGTTTACACCTTTCATCAATTTTTCTCTCCCATCCATGCCCAGGTAGCTTAGCTACAGTACCATGTGTTGCAAACTTCTTGATAATATTGTGCACTGTGGACAAAGGCAAATCTAGATCTCTGGAGATGGACTTGTAACCTTGAGATTGTTGATAATTTTCCTCAATTTTGGTTCTCAAGTCCTCAGACTGTTCTCTTCTCCCTCTTTCTGTTGTCCATGCTCAGTGTGGCACACACAGACACACAATGCAAAGACTAAGTGAACTTCTCTCCTTTTTATCTGCTTTCAGGTGTGATTGTTATATTGCCCACACCTGTTACTTGCCCCAGGGGAGTTTAAAGGAGCATCACATGCTTGAAACAATCTTATTTTTCCACAGTTTTTAAAGGGTGGCAATAATTCTATCCAGACCATTTTTGGAGTTTGGTGTGACATTATGTCCAATTTGCTTTTTTTCCTCCCTTTTTTGGTTTAGTTCCAATACACACAAAGGGAATAAACATGTGTATAGCAAAACGTGTTACTGCAATCCCTTTCTGTGAGAAATACTTCATTTTCTTGAAAAATTTCAGGGGTGCCAACATTTACGCCCATGACTGTATATGGATGGTGCCTATATTGTGTAAAGGGAAAAAAATCAACGTTAAAGCGACATGCATATCTTTTCTCTCCTGATAATTTCCCTCCCGTTTCATTTCCCTTTCATGGTAAGAAGCATGTGCTTAAACATGTGAGCAGAAGAAGCTTCTCCGATGTAATCCTCTAATTAGACTGTCCTGCACAGATGGCATTCAGACGTCTCTCCTTGTAAGGAAGGCGTGTGCTAGTCACATTCATGAATTTTTATAAGGTCTTACATTTTTTCAATTTTCCATGTGGGATAGAAGATTGTGATATGTTTATATCCAGACTTAAATTTCTACTTGGTAATCAAGTTGATAATGAAGGGAAAAGGCTGCCAATTACCGTCCTTATCACTCTCACTTAAGCTCTTCACTCAAGGCCTTTTTATGTCTTATCCAAAAAATAGTTTAGCATAATAGCATACGTATATACAAATTGGGTTCATTGTCCTCCGGTTGCCTCACGAACTACTAATTACAGACGAGGAGAAGCTCATTAGATTGAAGTTTTGTTTACTTAAAGACAGTCATCATCTTCTTTTTTTTTTTTTTTTTTACAACATCTGTTTCTCTACAGAATATCCTTAGCCTTAAACCTTTGGCCTATTTTTATTTATTTTTTATTTTTATAGAACTGATTTTGTTGTTGCTGTGAACCCAGGACAAAAGCAGTGGGGGGGGGGGGGGGGGGTGGACTTATTTTGTTTGGAAAACATTTTTGGCAATGTTTTGTCCATTTTGTGCAGACAAAAAGTTTTACGGGTAGTCGGTTTATTGACTTCTTTTATGGACATGATTGGCTAGAAAAAAAAAAAAGTTCAAAGGATTTGGGTTGGGCATAAGCTAAATTAAAAAAGAACATTACTTGCTAAATCTTCTAGTTTGTATTGATTTATTTGTGTGATAAACCTGCCAATTTGTCTTCAATATAGGGATAGGGATCCCACCACTGGGACCCTGCTTGATCTCCAAATGTGACTCTTCCCTCTAAATGCTCTGGTGCCCACCTTCCGAGATATACTCATCTCAGCAGTGATGGCTTACTTAGCTAGTCACTAGCCAGAGGCTGGACCCTCGCAATAAAACATTTATCCTCTATACCGTGGACAGGGTATACGTTTTTAAAAGCTTGATAACCCCTTTAAAAGGGTACTCCGGTGAAAAACTTTTTTTTTTAATCAACTGGTGCCAGAAAGCTAAACAGATTTGTAAATTACTTCTATTAAACAATCTTAATCCTTCCTGTACTTATTTGCTGCTGAATACTACAGTGGAAATTATTTTCCGTTTGAAACACAGAGCTCTCTGCTGACATCATGAGCACAGTGCTCTCTGCTGACATCTCTGTCCATTTTGGGAAGTGTCCAGATTAAAAGGAAATCCCCATAGCAAACATATGCTGTTCTGGACAGTTCCAAAAATGGACAGAGATGTCAGCAGAGAGCACTG
Source organism: Hyla sarda (assembly GCF_029499605.1). Classification (NCBI taxonomy): domain Eukaryota; kingdom Metazoa; phylum Chordata; class Amphibia; order Anura; family Hylidae; genus Hyla; species Hyla sarda. Next base: position 455,498,122 of record NC_079190.1, read on the forward strand.
TGCTCATGATGTCAGCAAACAGCTCTGTGTTTCAAAAAGAAAAGAATTTCCGCTGTAGTATTCAGCAGCTAGTAAGTACAGGAAGGATTAAGATTTTTTTAATAGAAGTAATTTACAAATCTGTTTAACTTTCTGGCACCAGTTGATTAAAAAAAGTTTTTCACCGGAGTACCCCTTTAAGGCAGAATACTTATATGGGTATGTGCACATTAGTAACATTCTCTATCTGTATTGTAGATAAATATGTATGTATATATATATATATATATATATATATATATATATATATATATAGGCATACTGGCTGAAAGTTATGCCGATGTATACTATGGTGAACATACAGTAGTTGACTAATGACTTAATAAGTACGATTTCTGTACTTTTAGGTTTTGTTTCCACTGCAGTTTTTGAGCCAAAGCCAAAAGCGGATCCATAAGGGAGGAGAAGTATAAGTCCTTCCTTTATATTTCCTATTTCTTTTTTAATAAACTTCTGGCTTTGGCTCCTCAAAAACTGTAGTGGCAGTATTCCAAAGGGGGGGGGGGGGACAAAAACTAATGGTGGGATTAAAAAGTACAACAAGCCACATTTAAATAGGTATAAGTAGACTACAAAACATATACTTTCGATCCTTTTGCTAATAAAAACCCAGCCTAGCATGACTGTCGAACACACATTTTCTTCTGTTGAATTTTAAAAAATCTGTAAAATCTGGGGCATACCGAGGTACCATAGGGTCCCATGAGGTCTATTAGTGTCTTCTTAGGATATATTCTTGCTAAACAGACTTTTATGCTCCTTATTTCCCCAGTGCCTCTCCCAACGCTGCCATGGCAAAATCTGGACGGACATCCCATTCAAAAGTATTGGATGTAGAGTGTTGTTGAAGTTGGTGAATTTGAGGGGCACTTTTGGGGAGTTGAGTTTGTTCTCCACAGGAGACAATCCATGTCCAATCTGCTTTGGATGAGTGGGGCAAAAACTTTTCTGAAAGTAAGTGTAATATGCATACTTTGATGTAAATGAGTGCTAGCCTGGTAAGTAGTGATGAGTGGCATATGCCATATTCAAATTTGCAATATTTTGTGAATATGAGGACGAATATTCATCCCATATTCGTGCAATTTTCGTGCACATTTTTTTCAATTGCGAAATTCCGCTATTGCGAATGCAAATTTAATAGCGAAATTTCGCTTGTGTGCGCATGCGCGCTATAACATCATGCGAGGGACGTTGCTAGGGACGTTGCTAAGCTCTGACAACTGTGCTTGCAGAACTCTCATTGGCTCACAGGCATAAGTAGGGCGGAATTTCCACGAATATTCGCATTGCGAATATTCCCATGCATAAACCTTTCGCCTCACAGTCTCATCCCTGGGTCTTTAATGAAATGATACAAGCCTTGCATTTATCAGTCAAAGGAGATCCCTACAATGTGCTCAGTTTTTAAAACAGTTTGAAAAAAAGACGAATATTTGTAATAGCGAATTTTAATCGCGAAATTCGTAATATTCGCGAATTCGCGAATATGCGATGTTCGCGACGAATATTCGAATTGCGAATATTCGTGAGCAACACTACTGGTAAGTATGATGAAAAATATCAGGGTCCTTTACTGACAATCTATTTTTGTGGTATTGGGAACATTTCGAGTGACCACTAGTGCTTGTGTAGGGAAAATAAGCTTTTTTGTTGGAGATGGAGTCTTCTCTGTTCAGGAGAACTGCATGTGAGTTACAGTACCTAGTCTGAACAGATGACCTAAAATGTTCTTCTAAGTTGAATGTATTTCTTACTGGCACATATACGCTGTCTTAAATATCCATAATGATTGTATTGTCTGAAGAAAAGTAAATGCGGAGTTAATTCTCTCCGTATTTAGTGTCAATGTTTCCACTGCTTCTTTAATTTAGCGATATAATCACATAAAAGTGAGGGCCGCTATGAGCTGCCAAATGTTCCAGTCTTACCATTTGTTCGACTTTTAGAGGCCTTACGTGCCATAGCTTGCTGAGGAATATATGATTTATTTCAATCATTGTAATTGCAGTACAGCTGAAAAGTCAAATAATCACTTGATAGAGGTTGGTGGAGGGGTCTGGGCCGGATTTTAGAATAATGGCAGCAATATACCGATACTTTGTGTGATTAAAAAAGATGTTACATCAGTGCTCTTCCAGATAACAGTACGGAGGGTCGTGACTGCAAAGTCACCAACAGCTTCCAAATGTCTTCATCTATGAAAGATCGCCCATTAGACATCAGTCTACCTTATAATGAAACTGATAAAATATGTCCGGTTCTTCCAGTTGATGTTTTATGTGTCTGCTAAATCCAGTGCAGAGATATAGAAAAATGGAAAACTCACCCAGTCTTTGATAGAGAAAAGCTTCTTTATTTGCATCAAGAAAATCTTGGCATTCTCATGGAGTGGGGAGAGCGGACAGGAAGATGGTGGTGGGGGAATGGGATGGGCGACGGTCCGTATCGCGCAAACAGCGCTTCGTCAGGCCCCTCAGGGGCCTGACGAAGCGCTGTTTGCGCGATACGGACATTTTCTATCCACAGGATATGCCATAAATGTCTGATAGGTGTGAGCCCCACCTCTGGGACCCTCCTCTTTGTTAAAAAAAAATGGTTCCTTCATTCCTGTCCCAAGCACAACAGGGATAGCCACCTCTCAATTTATTCTCTGCCTGGATCTGGCAGCCAGTTTTGGAGATTGGAGGACCACTGTTCTAAAAATAGGTGCGGGTCCCAGAGGTGAGACCTTCACCTACCAGACATTTATGGAATGTCATATGAAACTTTCCTATAAAGGGCACTCAGCATCCCGGCGGTCAGACCCCACACAATCTCATGCACGGCACCCCTGCAGGCCTCAGGAAGGGGGCATGTCAAACCGTGCATGAAGCGGTGGCTGACACAATCCCTTCATTTATCTCTATGGGAGAGCTGTAGATAAAATGTTCGGTATCTCTGGCTCTCCCATAGAGATACGTGGGGGGCGTGTCGGCTGCCGCTTTGTGCGGAAGTCAACACTCTCCCTTTCTGGGGACTGCCGGGGGGGCATGCAGGAGATCGCGGTGGGATGGTTGGACCCCCTGCGATCAGACACTATGATCAGACACTTATCCCCTATCCTGCACTAGTACTCCTTTAAAGGGGTACTCCACCCCATGACATCTTATCCCCTATCCATCTTATCCCCTCAATGCAAGTCTATGGGAGGGGACGGCCCCCCTCCCATAGACTTGCATTGAGGGGACAGGGCGTGACGTCACACGAGGGTGGAGTCGTGACGTCACGGGCTTCCGTTCCGGTGGTCGGGACCCAGACCCTCCAGCGCCTCCGGAGCAGAAACAGGTGGGTGCCACATGCTATATTGCGGGGGTCCCCAGCGGCGGGACCCCCGCGATCAGACATCTTATCCCCTATCCTTTGGAAAGGGGATAAGATGTCTAGGGGTGGAGTACCCCTTTAAGCCCAGCTCACACAATGCATGTTATATTTGCTGTAAAATGTTGAAAAAAATATATAATAATGAGTGGGTAGACAATTATCACTTTACATGCCTATATAATATATAAACTATTCAAATAATATAAAAAATAAATCTAAAGTATCAAATACATAAGGAAAAAAAAGTCAGTCCTTACCACTGATGATTTTGTTTTTTGCCGGCAGCTTCAATTTGTATGTATTTGCCCATAAATAGTAAAATACATGATAAGATGCTTGCCGGGGCTAGCTAAACAAGTTTGTAAAATAGAAGACATTCTACAATTTTTTTCTATCTCTCTATTATCTCCGACTAAATATAGTCATCATTTCTTACCTTTCAAATAGCTTGCATTAAATTGGCTGGGAGCAATTGAAAACAGACATTACCAGAAAGTGCACCAATTTACTTGCACATTAGGCTTCGAAAGTTGGTTTGAAATTTTATAATTTGACATTTATTTTTTGACGTCTTGATGTAATGCAGGTATAAAGCATAAAACTGCCAGCGGTGTCATTACAACCCTCCCCGTTTGGATCCCAAAAGTTATTAAGGAATTTCGGTGACAATGTTGACGTGCCAAGCGTCTATGGTTCTTGGCTGCTTTCAGGAAAATGCTCTAAATTCAAGGAATGTTTCATCCTGACACTTTATACTAAAGCCACATAAGTGGCGCTACGGTCCCCTGTTTGGAAGCCAAGTAAAAATATCCACCACATACTTATAAGAATGTCATAATATTGTAGGCTGCTTAGCAACCCCCAAAAGAATTCCTTCTGTCAGCAGGGAGTTCCCAAATACTAAGAAGTCGGGGGGAATCATTCCCCTGATCCAAATCTCTGGAACAAACATCTTGGTCAGCGGAGTCCTTGAATGAGGCCTCACATTTTGCCTGCTCATTGGGAAATAATGAACAGCGTGCTCTACAAATTTGCTGATACTGTTTCATTCGCTGGTACGTTAAAGGTGAACTTGGGTACATATTGCTTACAAAAATACTATTGTGTAGAATGTCCGTGAACCTGAAAATCAGAAAGAACAGAGAGTAAGTGTTTACACTCCAGCCTTCCAGGGAACATCACGGCTCTTATTCCGTCACCACCTCATTACCTTTGCAAAGCACATCGTCTACGCTGGTACTTCTAACACTTTGTCATGTTCCAAACAAATAGACTTGTAGGCTGCCACCTGCTTGCCCTGCTTGAAATGATGCAGGCCCAATGTGTTGGGAAAGAAAAAAACGTTTATATATGTGTGTATATATATATATATATATATATATATATATATATATATATATTTATATATATATGTATATATGGCCAACAGTTCGTATACAAGGTGTTATCATTTTTTGTTTCTTCAACATTATTAAAACAACTGTCAAGTCATGTTTCAAGATTTTTAATTATTTTTTACTAGATTAAAGGGGTACTTCACACCTAGAAATCGTATCTCCTATCCAAAGGATATTGGATAAGATGTCTGATCGCAAGGGTCCTGCCGCCAAAGGATAGGGGATAAGATGTATGATTGCTGGGGTCCCCCCGCTGGGGACCCCCCGTGATCTTGGTGCAGCCCCCGGCATTCTGTGCCAGGCGCTGCGTTTGTGACATCACGTCCCCGGCCCCTAGCGGTGTCGCGCCACACCCCTCCATTAATTTCTATGGAAGGGGGCATGACGGCCGTCACGCCCCCTACTATAGACATGAATTGAGGGGCGTGACGTGACATCACTAGGGGGCATGGTCATCACATCCCCGTCTTGGACTCAGCACCTGGCACAGAATGCTGGGGGCTGCACCGAGATCGTGGGGTCCTCAGCAGCGGGACCAATGCGATCGTACATCTTATCCCCTAGGGGATAAGATGTATAAAGCCGAAATACCCCTTTAATAGGCTAGTGCTTGTTGATACTTATGTTCCAAATGCTGCTTTTCCATTCCCTCATCTACTAATGGAGAGGTCCTCTTGGAGATTGAGCCTTGTGCTGATTCATATTCCTTAGGGAAAGAACGATAAAAACAAGCCGAATATGGGCTCCATAGCAGTCACTGTATCTCTTTGCTCTTGTGCCCTGTGGAACCAGCTTGCCATGATTCTCAATCCAAACTTCCCTATTATTCCCTATTATTCAGGGTGATACCTAGTTTATTATAACATATTATGGGCACATGTATTTTGCTTGTTACATGAGGTTCAAATTTTGCACAATCTTTGTCCACTATTCCAAAGTATTGCAACCACATGCATCTTGATAGATACTATATTAGACAACCTGTACAAAAAAAATGACACCGCTTACAACAAATATCTCAATTTGAGCTCTAGACCTATTCGTCCTTAGCGACATCACTTTTTAGAAACATTACCTTCGCTGTACAGGATATTTGATGATAACATCTGAGGAGCTCGGGACGTAACAAATCAGGCGTGTTATATATCTGTCTTAAAATGCCCATGCTGAAATGAAATAGCGGCTGGTCTAAACCAGCTATCACCATGTCGTAAATTTCCAAAGGAAAACAAAACTTTACTTTCCCAAACTATTTGTCTTCCTCGTGGCACAAAATGAAGACATTTTCCAAGACGCCTATGAAGTGATTGTCTATGCAACATTAGTATAAAGAGACTTTTTCTCTTTCGAGACAAGTCAGATGATCTGAGGTGTGATGAGTACTTTAGACCGAATAATCACGTCTGAGAAGGTCAAAGGATGTTTAAGGGTCGCTGGATGTCGAAGAACTTGAAAATGTTTGAGATTTCTGTGCCTCTTGACTGCTATGATACTTTAAACAACCAGCCTTGAACTTTACGTGCACTTTACCTGCTACTATATTTGTTCTGTCGAGGAGCGGTAACATAAGATATAATATTTTATCTGAATTATTTCATAGGTACAACCTTAATACAAAGCCTGCTGGAGTCTATTTCCGAAAAAATATATGCCAGTTCACTGGTGTATATTGTGATAAATTAGATCCACTTTTTACATCCGGTTACACCTTATCTGGCGCTTGGGGTAAAAGGGCAAAAATTAGCAAATTTTGCACAAAAATCTGTGACTTTTGAGCATGTACGTTGCTGGTGCACCTTAATAAATTGCCCCTATTGTCACAGTATATGACAAAAAATGAGGTATAGAATAGTGTACTATGGAATGCTATTTCCGTAGACTAATATAGACAATTTTTCAGATAGTTTGCTGATAATATGATGCTGTGATCTTTGTCTTATGACCCATAGACACCAGTATGTGGAGGATGTCATTGTATGGTTTTGCAACAGCTGGAGATGATTGATTTAATGGGGCAAATTTATTAAAGGGGTATTCCAGGATTTTCTTTTATTTGACGATGCTACAGGGGCTGTAAAGTTAGTATAGTTCATAATATGGTATCTGTACCTGAGTGTGACGGTTTTCTCACAATTCTTCTGTGATTTTCACTCCACTATTTATTTGTACCAGCATACAAAATGACTGTTGTCATTGGGTGGAGCGATCGCTTGGTGGGAGAGAGATCAATCTGCAACTAATGATACAGCTGTAGGAACCCTGATTGAAAACCACAGGTCTTTTGATGGATGCAGCTCATTTATGTTTTAATGGGTGGGGTGGCTGATGTGTGGGAGGGAGGAAAATGGAATTGTGGGATTTGTAATCAAAAAAAGAAAAGTCAAACAGGAAATACCAGTTCACAAAAAGCTACCCACAGTGTTATAGTAATCTCACAACATAGCCATTTAGCCCCAAGACAAGCGCAGATCCTTCCTAAGCATGTCCATTACTGTCTGGCAGGTACGTACTAAAATCACCTTATGGTGGATAACCCCTTTAATGCAAAAGCTCCAGAATTCTGGCATTGCTTTCTCTATACAGCATAGGGGATAAGTGTCTGATCGAAGGAGGATCGAACTGCTGGGACCCCCTGCAATTTCTTGAACAGGGCTACTCTCTTGAGCGGCCCTTCTAAGACAAACTGGTCTCGCGAGTGACAGCCTCTCCATCAATTTACGGATAAGGCACGACAACAATGCAGTGATTATCGGCAAGGACTGTCACTCCTGCTGGGAAGGCTTTGGAGCTGGAGTGCTCGGAGGTAGGGGACGGGCCTAGTTCTGGAACCATCCATAAAGAGAAAAGATAGCATTACAGGGTTATCAGATATCTTGAATGTTTGTTCTTCCAAGAAGTGTCTGCCTTCTCTGTAAAGAGGTGACGGGGGCCCCTTAAAGGGGTACTTCGGTGGAAAACTTTTTTTTTTTTTTTCAAATCAACTGATGCTAGAAAGTTAAACAGATTTGTAAATTACTTCTAATAAAAAATCGTAATCCTTCCATTACTTCTCAGCTTCTGTATACTACAGAGGAAGTTAAGTTGCTCTTTTCAGTCTGACCACAGTGCTCTCTGCTGACACCTCTGGCCGTGTCAGGAACTATCCAGAGTAGGAGAGGTTTGCTATGGGTATTTGCTCCTGCTCTGGACAGTTCCTGACACGGGCAGAGGTGTCATCAGAGAGAACTGTGGTCAGACTAGAAAGAACTACACAACTTCCTTTGGAACATACACAACTGATAAGTACTGGAAGGATTAAGAGTTTTTTGTTTTTTTATTAGAAATAATTACAAATCTGTTTAACTTTCTAGCACCAGTTGATTTAAAAATAAATAAGTAAATAGTTTTCCACCAGAGTATTGTCAAATGTCTCATTGAACAGATAAGCTACTTGCATATTTGTAAACAGACGACGTCCAATTTCTTTTCTGCAAGCGAACATTGGTTAACGCCACTCCCGATTATCACATCGTTCTCCCCTTAGCAAAACAATTCACAGAAGACTATATGGATCTCATGTTCTGTTAAGAGGAAGAAAAACGAGAAGGAGTAGACATATTGGTTCTTTGATAAGAAATACAAGCATCAAAGCACAAAACAAATGGCAAAAAATTAATTAAATCTTGTTTTGTCTGTTATAGCAAAACTAATAAAGCTTGAAAGGAGTGATATGAAATGTGAAATGATATCAACAAGATAACTTCCGTGGAGTGCTGGAAAGTAATTAAAACCTGGTAATTCCTTTATCCAGTTCCTTTTTTTTTGTCTTCTAGGAGACGCTCTTGGGATACCAGTACAGTATGAAAAAAAAAGAAAAAATAAACCTCATAATGAGTCAAACCAAAACCTCTGCCTATAGAGGAGGCAAATATTTTAAAAAAAAATCGTAAAACCATTTGTCATTTGAAATGGAACCGCAGATGTTGCAAAACTGCAACTCTCAGCATGCCCGGACAGCCAACGGCTGTCCGGGCATGCTGGGAGTTGTAGTTTTGCAACAGGTGGAGGCCCCACCGTTTGCAGGTCACTTCTATAGGATGTGGCTTTAAAGGGGTACTTTAGAGAAGAAAATATTTCCAGCGCAGGATACAATGCAACAGGTAATTTATTTTGGATCACATGGAATACACCGATAACACCAACGCGTTTCGGGTCAAGCTGGACCCTTAGTCATGGCATGTCAAAAATACAATAAAGACAAGAATACAATCACGTGTGTATGCCATCACAAAGTTAAAAGCTTATACAAAAACATGGAAAAAAGGGAACACTCAGAGACATGGAAGACATGGAAACGAATTACTTCAGTTCAGAGCAGATCTTAAATGCTAAAGAGCATACAAAAATTGTAATGTAAAATGAAAAGGGGTACTTTGGTGGAAAACATATTTTTTTTTTTTAAATCAACTGGTGCCAGAAAGTTAAACATATTAGTAAGTAACTTCTATTAAGAAATCTCAACCCTTCCAGTACTTATCAGCGGCTATATGCTCCACAGGAAGTTGTATTTCTTTTCAGTCTGACCACATTGCTCTCTGCTGACACCTCTGTCCATATCAGGAACTGTCCAGAGCAGGACATGTTTGCTATGGTGATTTGCTTGTACTCTGGACAGTTCCTGACATGGACAGACATGTCAGCAGAGAGCACTGTGGTCAGACTGGAAAGAACTCCAGTAAGAAATACAACTTCCTCTGGAGCATATAGCAGCTGATAAATACTGGAAGGATTAAGATTTTTATTGAAGTAATTCACAAATCTGTTTCACTTTCTAGCACCAATTTATTTTTTTAAATGTGTTTTCCACTGGGGTACCCCTTTTATTTTTTTTCCAGCAACGCTACAGGTGAAATGAACATTACACAGTGCTCAAGGCTTTCTACCTCCTAGGTCAAAAACACATGACCAAAAAACTCGCTGCAGATAGATACGCACAGACTACTGTATGGCAAAAACTGACTTCAAGTAAGTGAAGAAGCAACTATGTCCAGCATCCAGTGTTCTTGATAAAGGAATTAGGCTTTAGTAGACATCTTTAAAATGATACATTCCATCAAGGAGAAGTAATAGTAAATGTGACGCATTTCGGGTTTTCCTAACCCTTAAAGGGGTACTCCAGTGGAAGACATTTGTTTTTTTTTATCAATTGGTGCCAGAAAGTTAAACAGATTTGTAAATGATTTTTTATTTAAAAATCTTTACCCATCCAGTATTATTTAGCAGCTGTATGCTACAGAGCAATTTCTTTTCTTTTTCAATTTCTTTTTTTATCTTGTCCACAGTGCTCTCTGCTGACACCTCTGTCCATGTCAGGAACTGTCCAGAGCAGCATAGGTTTGCTATGGGGATTTTCTCCCGCTCTGGACAGTTCCTGATACGGGCATCAGGTGTCAGCAGAGAGCACTGTGGACAAGACAAAAAAAGAAATTCAAAAAGAAAAGAATTTCCTCTGTAGCATACAGCTGCTAAAAGGTACTGGAAGGGTAACAATTGTTTAATAGAAGTAATTTACAAATCTGCTTAACTTTCTGGCACCAGTTGATTAAAAAAAAAATGTTTTCCACTGGAGTACCCCTTTAATCATAGCACAGATTAAGATTTAAGGGGAAACAGAAAGGCATCAGATGTTCTGTACTACTGATCCATAATGGAACGATTTATGTGACATTGATCTGTTATCAGGTAAACCAAGTTTTGAACGTTGATGCATCTTCTGACCTCTCAGGTCCTACAAGAAGAGGTACTCTTTATTGTAGCTTTTTGGTTCCTAAATTAGATACCAAAGCAAGGGCCTCCCATAGACTTGCATTGAGGGGGGGGGGGGAGTGACATCATGAAGGGGCGGGGCTATGACATCATGTGCTCCTTGCGCCGACTCCAGCGATCGGAACAGTTTGTTCCAAACGCTGAGCAGCAGAGTACCCCTTTAAGTGTGCTGAACTAAATTATTAATGGTTTTGGCATGGGAAGACCAGAGCCCACATAGCTCTAATATATCATGGTCAAGTGCACCATAAAATATTACTGTAAGTCACAAATCCTGAGGTCCTGAATATTCACACCTTGAGACCTGTGAGAGTCACTAGTTATTGGCTGATGTTCTAGGTCCAGGAATGTTTGGGTCCAATTTTCTGTCCATTATTCTTTGTGTCTTGCCTTGTAGTCTGCTCCAAGAAGAGTAAAGCCGATCTTGCACGCTTGGTAATTGTTGGCAAACCTTTGTCTTTGGACAAGTAATTATGAACTTAGTTTCCTCCGTTAAAACAATTGGCTGACACCTCTGACATCACTTTCTTTAGGGGGCATTGGGATTAGTTGTTTGGACCAGAAATGGCAGATCTTATTTCCTTTTTGCCCTAGGAGTTTTGGGAGCCAACAATACATCACCAACATCCATTGTGTATCCATAGGTTTGGACAGATCTGTTAAGTGCTAAGGAAATCTGATACCCAGTGAAGTTTTAGGAACAGACAATATGTAATGGTTTAAATCCATTAAAATAGTATTTGAAATAACCAGTTGCTGAATCATCTGGTGGCTTGTAAAAAATTTCCCTCCCCCAGACGGTAGCTTTAGGTTTAGTCACATCTATCCTCCACCGGATCATATATGCACCAGAATCACATTATCATTCATAATTCTGAATACTGCTAACAAATCCTGTGTAAGGAAACATTCTGCGCGCTACACAAAGATCTGCGGGAGCATGAAGTGAACCACAGGGGGAAAGAAAAGTAAAACTCATTTGCAGATTTAAAAAATGAATGTATCCTTGTGTGATTTATGACTTGTGTGCAACATGGAAAGTGACGGGAGGAAATAGTTTACTAGATGAAGTGACGGGGGAAAGGGACCTAATGTGCCTCCGCGTGTTAAAACCAGAAATTCAAGCTTGGAGATACGTTCTCCCGTTCATGCAACGCACTTTGGGACTGTCGTATACATGAAGTGTATGTCTTAGTAGTATTAGTTCCTGAAGAAAATTTAAATACTATGAACAGTCATATAAAAAGGGTAGATAGATAGGTAAATAGAGATAAATATTGATATGTATAATAAATAAATAAATATATATATATATATATATATATATATATATATATATATATATATAGTGAGAGAGAGAAGAAAAAATTAATGTAAAAAATGTGTGTATGTATGTGTATATATAAATATATATATATATATATATATATATATATATATATATATATATATATATATACTTTGATTTTTATTTTATGTTTTCTGTTATTTTTCTTTATTATTTGTTGCTACTTTTTTCAGACATGTTTACAAAGATTAAACATAAAACAAATTTGCGCATTTGAGCATATTATTTTCTTATAAATGATCTATCTATTTTGTGTGTGTGTGTGTATATATATATATATATATATATATATATATATAAAAATAGATAGATAGATAGATATAGATATAACTTAACTTTTTTGCTTTATCTTTTCTATTATTTTTCTTTATCATTTTTTGCTTCTTTTTTCAACGGCATGTTTACAAAGATTTAAATAAAAAAGCACCAAGTGTAAATCTAAAGGAATGTCTGTCAATGGATTTGACTTTGTGGCATTCTGGTAGATCGTCCACACTTAATCAGAGAGTTTCAAAGGAGCCTTGTATGGAGTGATTAGGTGGGAAGTATCGCCGCTAGTTCTGCCACACCCGGTTATGTCTGGCTCAGCTCATTGCTCAGGATTGTGTGTCATTCCTCAGCAAAGTTTAATTAAAATGAGACTTATCCTTTTGAAGAAATGAAACCTGTATTGATATCATCTCCTCCGTACCAAGCAGAGGTAGCCTGTGACTGATCTATCCTTCCTGCCTCTGCCATGTAGAATGTGCAGAGCATATCACTATATACTGAATATGAAACAACATAGTCTTCCTTTTCTTTCTTGAATGGAACTGAGACATTGGAAGGACTTGGGTGCATCCAGTATCGAGCATATAGGACTTAGCAAAGGCCGGAGCACCAAAATGAAGGCTCCGGTCCTTGGGCAAAAAGAGTTAAAATGTATTGGTTCCCCAAAGCCTACGGCTTTGTGGAACCAATACATTTTAGCTCTTTTTTGCACATGAACTGGAACCTCCATTATGGCGCTGTGGCCTTTGCCAATTTCTATGTCCATATGCGGACTGACTGTCTGGACAACTACGGCACATTGGATTCATCCAGTGCTGTTCTCCAACCGTTTGCTGTAATAACAAGCAGAGGTATCTTATACATCAACAGTAGAGAAATGAATGAAAATCATATTAAGGTATAGGATTGTTGAACATTACTTTTCTACACTCAATTTCATATAACTTAATTTATTGTCTCTTACACTACCCTAAAGTACATGGCAGGCCAGTTCTCTCAGTGGTAGGTACCATGGGTGAGATGAGAATGTGTTGCTCTCTGCTCACCCTGGAGTATCTGTTCCTGGCATCTCAATTCCCTTTGTTATTCTGTTATCAGAACATTCTATGTTGGTTGACCATTCTCCAGGTGGGGTCACCAGTCGCAGCATCCAGTTTAGCTATGGTCCTCCCATTCTACATGTGACGACCATCTTAAATATGTCAGTTCGTACCAACAGACCTGTTTCTCAACCAGTGCCAATTAACCAGAGGCCTTTTATGGACTTTTTGTTGGCCTGAGTAATATGGTCCTTTTGGTTCCCAGTATGTGCAAATATGTTTGCCCATTAACTTTTGGTTGTTATTGACCTGGCTAGTTTCTTGACCTTGTCTGCTGCCTATGTTGCTCTTTTCCTTGCATTCTGTACCAAGAGAACTCTGCAGGACCCAACCTTCTACCTGGATTCCCCTCTGCAAGAACTCTACCTGCCCTGGCCTCATCCTGATCCGATGTGATTTCCTTCTTCTACCTTAGTACAACAAATTGTTGTCTTCTGTCCATCCATGTGTCAACTGTTGCTCTCAGAGACTACTATGGGGCATCAACCTGAGGTTTCCCGGTGAGAAAGTCCAGAGGCTACTTTGGGGGGCCGGGGGGGGGGGGGCAGCTTCAACCTAAGGTTTCCGGTGAAAAACATTTATTTTCTTAAATCAAATGGGATCAGAAAGTTAAGAAGATTTGTAAATTACTTCTATTTAAAAATCTTAACCCTTCCAGTACTTATCAGCTGCTATATGATACAAAGGAATTTATTTTCTTTTTGAATCTCTGACCACAGTGCTCTCTGCTGACACTTCTGTCCCTGTCAGGAACTGTCCAGAGCAGGAAAGGTTTGCTAATGGAGATTTGCTCCTTTTTTTGACAGTTCCTGAAATGGACAGAGATTTCAGCAGGGAGCACTGTGGTCAGGCAAAAAATAAGTAAAAAAAAGAACTTCCTGTGGAGAATACAGCAGGTGATAAGTAGTGGAAGGGTAAGATTTTTTAAATAGAGGTAATTTACATATCTGCTTAACGTTCTGGCACAAGTTAATAAAAAGAAAAAATGTTTTCCAGCGGAGTACCCCTTTAAACAGTTAGGCTAGGATAACATTGTGACTCTTTGAAGCGAGATTATTTGATCTGTGAAAATGCCTTAATTAAACTCACTTAATAGAGCTACAAAGAGTTTCTGTGTTACCATGGCCTTAGAGGAGGTCATACACTTCCAATAGCTATCGGCTAAACGTCCCCGACAGTCATTGATGCCACAGAAGATGTTGGGTTTGGTTGACTCTTGTGTAAAGTTTACGGGGACCTTAAGGGTGAATAACTTTGCTTCCCAGTGTACCGCAATGCCAAATTTATAGCAACTCAAAGGTCCATGTCTTCACGGTGCTTCCATGTTTTCCCCCAGTGCCAAATTCATAGCTACCCAGGGGGTCCGCATTCTCAATCAACCTTCTAAAGAGAATGACAAAAATTTTCCATCTCTACTGTACCCAACAAACCTAAACAGACACCTACCCCTACCAACCAGCCTATACTTCATATCTATGGAATTATTTTTCAGTAGACAATATGATTTAGTTTAGTCTTTCTTTGCCACCAGACTTTTTATTTAATTAAAATCTGTTAGTTCTTGACCTTTGTGTCCATAAGAGACTTGGCTGTCTGTTCCCGTCTCTCATCTGTCGTTCTATTATCACCGATCTAAGCTGTCATTTTCATCAGCAAATGGCATATGACGAAGATGTTTTCCCTTGATTCTCCCTCATGCTTCATGCAACTGTAATTCACTCCATATGACATATAGGGATTGGATTTGCTTGTAAAATAGAAGAAAAAAAAATATTCTGTGTGAAAGGATTTATTTAATGTCGCAGGAGGGATAAATTGAGGAAAGATTAAAATTCACTGTCTGGAGGAAATTAATGACGCTGTATGGTGTACAGGCGAGTCGCATGCAGAAAAATGTTTATTTGAAAGCTGAAAAGCAGCCTACGGTCACGGCTGACCAGTAATGACCCGCTGAAAAACAGAAAGATCCATCTGCTAGGCTTTTAACCCATAGCGTGTGCATCAACAGGGGATTATTAACACCCAGCAACGGGCAACTGACTAATATTATGGATGTCATAGATTTCACTTATCATTAACCGCTGAAATAATAGGAATTCTCCCCAGTAAAAAGAGATCATGTAGGTGTCAAGAATTCTCCATTGTGAAAGATAAAGTTTGTGAACACCCCTCCCTATCAAGAAGAGCGATGCGGGCGGAATGTTTCATTTTTCAGCTAGTTATTAGTAGAGGTCCTGAAATAAAGGTGCCAAATGGAGCATGTTACCACCGCCATAAAAAGTTTCGAAATAATGATGCAGCAACTTTGTAAGAATTGACTTCTATCTATTTCCATGACATATTATGTACTTACAGTAATAATGTATTGGAGAACGTTTTTTCTTTTTTACAGGGTACTGCTGTACAAATACGGCGATGGCTGTGAACACGCGAAAAAGTAGGGACAAAGGGTGAGATTTATTAAAACCTGTGTAGAGGAAATGTTGGCCAGTTGTCCATAGCAACCAATCAGATTGCTTCTTATAGTTTTCACAGGCCTTTGTTAAAAATTAAAGAAGTGATCTGATTGGTTTCTATAGACAACTGGTTGATTTTTCCTCTGCACCTCACCAGGCTGTGAATGAAAACTAATAATAGCATGAAACTGTTTTAGAACACCCAAAACTAAATAGTAATTTTTGTGTTTTTAAGTTAGACTTTCAAAAATTCAAGGTTCAAGTAAATTCAGGGTTATTGTTCTCAAAAACATGGCGGCCCCAATATGGCTGCTTTGGGACTCCCGTGTTACACATAGTGGATAGACACCATATCATTTTTCCTTGGATTACATTTTTTTATTTTAGTAGTTTTTGGCAGTACTCCGTGACGGATTTTGGTTGTTGCCTGGAGTTTGGTGTGGCTTGTACCCTTACAGGCTTGTTTTGAGAACCATTTTGCTCTGTGTGGGTGCTGGTGATATTGGTTTTGCTATTCATTGTATCAGAGCTCTCTGTCCTGTTTGGTTGGTGTAGCCAGCACCTAGTTATTACTCTTGTAATTCGCTGTGGACACCCCCCCATGGACTACTAGACAATGCCAGGTAAAGCGCAGTAGCACACTTTACTCCCCGGCGTGGCACTCAAATATATCATGTTGCTGCCATGCACTATAATGGAGGCCGTCTTCTGCTGTCGTGGAGTAGTGTGTTACTGTGACCCGCGTGACCAGGTTATATCTGGGATTGGTGGGGGTCCGATGGAACAATTTTTTCTTTTTTTTATGATGACAGTAACCCTTTAATACTAAAACATTGATTGCAAGACAAGCTATCACAAGTAGGTGGCATGTAAAACAAGTTCTTTTCTTTCTGGAGATTAGCTACTTTGCATTCTTTTTTTTTTCAAAGAAAGCATTACATGGCTTGTTAGACAACATAAGCCCGTTTGGGGGTCTCCTCAAGGACACTCTTTAAACCAGTGGTTCTCAACCTTTTTCACAACTGTACCCCCAAAGGGTGACAGTAGGTCTGCGGTTACCCCATGCGCTTAAGTTCGCGCGAGGGGTACACGCGGACAAAATAACTTAATTTCATAATGGCGTGTTCGTACATTTCTAATTAGATACTTAATCCCCTTGTGCCATTATTCCCCCCTCCCTCTGATCCCCTTTTGCCATAATCAGATAATGGCAAAAGGGAATCAGAGGGAGGGGAGAATAATGGCACAAATAAATTGAGATGGAGGGGGGGGGGTAAATGATGTGATTACCCCCCCCCCCCATATTAATCACCTTGCACCATTGTTTCCCCCTCCCTCTGATCCCCTTTTGCCATTACACCCCCCCCCCATATTAATCACCTTGCGCCATTATTCCCCCCCCTCTTACTTCTATTTAAAAATCTTAATTCTTCCAGTACTTATCAGCTGCTGCATACTACAGAGGAAGTTTTTTCTTTTTGAAGTTCCTTTCTGCCTGACCACAGTGCTCTCTGCTGACACCTCTGTCTATTTCAGGAACTGTCCAGAGTAGAAGCAAATCCCCATAGCAAACCTATCCTACTCTGGACAGTTCCTGACATGGACGGAGGTGTAAGCAGAGAGCACTGTGGTAAGACAGAAAGGAAATTCTAAAAGAAAAGAACTTCCTGTGGAGCATACAGAAGCTGATAAGTACTGGAAGGATTAAGATTTTTTAATAGAAGTTGTTTACAAATCTGTTACAAATCTGTTTAAATGTTTTCCTGTGGAGTACCCCATTAAGGTCTCAAATTGGTCACCTGAGGTTTTGGGTACAGAGCCTCTTTCTATGGCTTTCTTGTGACTTCATTGTCATGTGTTACTTATTATTTGTTAACCATTAGAAACTTTTTACCTGATCAGTGTAAAGAAGGAATTCCTAACACTATCATCAGTGACCGCCGCAGGAATGTAAACAAGTCTCTGGCATCCTCTCCCAGTATAAACACTTTTTATAACCCGTTTTACAATGTTTGTAACATGGAGAGGGCACATTGTGGTAGAGACATAAAACCGTGCCCTCGGAAATGGCTGCTTTTAGTGTCTGCAACTCTTTTAGAGATGCGTATATTTACTGAAGTGGAGAGCGTGCCTAGTTATGGTTCACGGTACACACTTGCTGAAGTGGAATAACACTAAGCAGTTATTTATACGTTTTTATAAGAACTATTTATAAATAGAACAGTAACATTCGGAGATATATATATATATATCATAAAAATTTCTTTTAATGGTTACAAAATCAATGTTTCTTTAGCTTTATATTAAAGCTTTTTTTTTTTTTTCCTCCTAATTTGGAAGGGTATTTAAATTATATTAGAAGTATTCCATTGCCATTTACTTCATTGTGGAAAGGGAAGAGACAACCACCAAAAGCCACCCCTGATTGTCTAGTACTACTCTAGAGACTAAAGAGGTTACTGTCACACCTGGATGCCTATAGGTGGCTGTGATACACCTTCACAGGTTCCTCCTTACTGGCCCAAATGTATGCACACTCATTTCAGCTGAGCATGTGTTCGCAGTGGAAGCTGTCAGGCAGCTTTGGTGGCAGGTAAATGAAGACTTTCATGCATAAAGGATCAAGGATCAGGTTTGGTGGCAGGTAAATGAAGACTTTCATGTATAAAGGATCAAGAAACATCTTGATAATACACTAGGAGACTATTTTATATAATACAGTGATCCCTCAACATACAATAGTTTCAACATACAATGGTCCTTTCTGGACCATTGTAACTTGAAACCAGACTCAACATACAATGCTACAGACAGTCCAGATCTGTGATACCTGTCACAACTGGAGGAACTGACCAATCAGAATGGGCATTTTACTGGTAAATCACCTCTATTACTGAAATCCATTCACGGACTCGCTGTCTGGTAGCGCCCCCTACAGTACAGGGAGGAACTACAAGTTCTGTACTACTCCTTACCTGTGCCAGGGTTAGCTGCTCCTTTGGACACCAAGTAACGGTGGCTCCATTTGGGATGCTGTGTGTACTGTATAGGACCCTGAAGAAGCTTCTGTCCTCTACATAAACCATTGTTACCCAACCAGGGTGTCTCCAGCTGTTGCAAAAGTACAACTCCCAGCATGCCCGGACAGCCGTTGGCTGTCCGGGCATGCTGGGAGTTGTAGTTTTGCAATAGCTGGAGGCACCCTGGTTGGGAAACACTGACATAAACAGTGATTTACAGCTCCCAGCAGCTTTTTCTCACTTTTATATGTATGAAATTTCTTTATCTCTATTAGTTATTTTTCTTTAAACCTCACTTTTTCCTATTTTTGGATGACACTTTGGTGGCTTCAGAACCAATTACCAGGTTTCCATAGAGTTCTGGTCTCAACATACAATGGTTTCAACATACAATGGTCGTCCTGGAACCAATTAATATTGTAACTTGAGGGACCACTGTATACATAGAACAGTAGTTTCTGCATATAATAAAGTCTTTGAACCTCCACTTGTCTTTTGGGTTGCGACCACATGCAGAATTTTACAAAATTGTCATAATATTAGGTACCGAGATGTTTGGCCCGTTTCCCCGCAGGAGATAAGGGTACGGCTCTGCTGTGAAAGGGCCACATTGATTCTTTGTCTATTCTGGAAGAAAGGTTTCATGTACACATTTTTCAGACGGAGGGGCAGAGCACATTATCGCCTTCTCCATCATTGTTGGACGTGTTAAGATCGGAGCGGCCAGCTGGAGCAGCTGTGTTTCCCCTTGGATCATGAAGCTCCAAAACTTTCATCTCTTTTGCTGTCTCAGCTGCTCGTCTCGGGAAGAGGCTTTCCCATAATTCAAACTCATTTCAAAGAAGAAGAAAGATCCCTCGTGGAATTCCTATAGTCAAATCATTTTTTTTTCTTTCTCCCTCTCTCAAAATAATATGCATTCTTAGATGGAAGTTTAAAGTATCATTATTTGAATAGAATAAACATGGGCCATTCCATTAAAGTCTGTTACATTTGTTTTTGCTAAATATTTATTCTAAAGAGTGGTTTCCGCCTGGTGTTTGGTGTGTCTTGTCTTGGGAGCCATTTTATTGTATTTTTGTAGTCTGGTTGTATTCCGTGCCGGATTTTGGTTGATGCCATGTTTGGCGTGGCTTGTGCCTTTTCAGGCTTGTTTTGGGAGCCATTTCACTCTGTGCGGGTGCTGGTGATATAGGTTTTGCCAGTCAGGGTGTCAGAGCTCTCTGTTTTGTCTGGTTGGTGTTAGGGATCGACCGATATTGATTTTTTAGAGCCGATACCGATAATCTGTGAACTTTCAGGCCGATAGCTGATAACTTATATACCGATATTCCCCCCTTGTAGACAGCAGCCCTCCCCCTTATAGACAGCAGCCCTCCCCTTATAGACAGCAGCCCTCCCCCTTATAGACAGCAGGCCCTCCCCTTATAGACAGCAGCCCTCCCCCTTATAGACAGCAGCCCTCCCCTTATAGACAGCAGCCCCCCCCCCTTTATAGACAGCAGCCCTCCCCCCCTTATAGACAGCAGGCTCTCCCCTTATAGACAGCAGCCCCCCCCTTTATAGACAGCAGGCCCTCCCCTTATAGACAGCAGCCCCCCCCCTTTATAGACAGCAGGCCCTCCCCTTATAGACAGCAGCCCTCCCCCCCTTATAGACAGCAGGCCCACCCCTTATAGACAGCAGGCCCTCCCCTCATAGACAGCAGCCCCCCCCTTTATAGACAGCAGGCCCTCCCCTTATAGACAGCAGCCCTCCCCCTTATAGACAGCAGGCCCTCCCCTTATAGACAGCAGCCCTCCCCCCGTATAGACAGCAGGCCCTCCCCTTATAGACAGCAGCCCTCCCCCCGTATGTATAGACAGCAGGCCCTCCCCTTATAGACAGCAGCCCCCCCTTTATAGACAGCATGCCCTCCCCTTATAGACAGCAGCCCCCCCCCCTTTATAGACAGCAGGCCCTCCCCTTATAGACAGCAGCCCTCCCCCCTTATAGACAGCATGCCCTCCCCTTATAGACAGCAGCCCCCCCCTTATAGACAGCAGCCCTCCCCTTATAGACAGCAGCGCCCCTCCCCCTCTCCTCCTCTTGTAGACAGCTCACCTGTGGCTGTCCTCGGGTGTTGCTGCTCCGCTGTCCCATTCTCCCGATCGCACCATGGCGTACTATGGAGGAGCATGTGATATACACATTACTCTGCTTCCTCCGTAGCGGCTGTCTGGACATGCTGGGAGTTGTAGTTCTGCAACAGCTGGAGGTTCACAGTTTGGAGACCACCGCTTACATAGGCTGTTGCATTAAAGTCTGTTACATTTGTTTTTTGCTAAATATTTATTCTAAAGAGTGTAGATGTAAATAGAAGGCGTCCATCGTCCCTTGTAAAGTATTAGTCAGTCATTACATTGTAAACTACTTCACCCCGACCCGCCGGAATATTGATTTTAGTGCCTGTTCTGGTATAAAAAATATTTATAAACAGTGATCCTTTGACCTGTGTGTAACATCAGAATCCATTGAAGACCTGTTGGCAAATATATTTCACCCTGTTGAGGTCAAAAATGGTCATGAAAGCAGTCGGTCAGTCAATAAACTGGTCAAAGGTTGTCTATGGGAAATTGCTGTTCTGTTCAGTATATTGCAGACTTCTACAGAGAAATTAGCTTGATAGTAAATCTACACCTTCTGCATACTTTGGAGAGTCTGGTCATTACGACCATATTTAGGCTAAGTTTCCACACAACTTATTTTTGGCTAGAAAAAAAATGCCACAAAAACTACCCCTCGCTTTGCACTCCCAAGATACAGTTTTTGTGCAGTTGCCAGAGGACTGGCAACTACAGCCGCCATGACCCCTCCATTCATGTCTATGGGAGGAAGCGACGTACTAGCTGTCACACCACCCTCCATTCATGTCTATGGGAGGAAGCGACATACTAGCTGTCACACCACCCTCCATTCATGTCTATGGGAGGAAGCGACGTACTAGCTGTCACACCACCCTCCATTCATGTCTATGGGAGGAAGCGACATACAAGCTGTCACGCCCCCCCTCCATTCATGTCTATGGGAGGAAGCGACATACAAGCTGTCACGCCCCCCCTCCATTCATGTCTATGGGAGGAAGCGACGTACTAGCTGTCACGCCCCCTCCGATAGACATGAATGGAGGGGGGGGGGGGGTAGCGTGGCGTGATGTCACAAACACGGAAGCTCCAAGCTTCCCCCCGTGAACTGAGTTCCTGCACTTTTGCCACAGCATGAATACTGTTCCCCTTAGCAGGACCAGTCCTTGAGTGAAAATCTTGGGTGAGTTCCCATACTTCTTTTCCCCAAGACTTGACCCCTGGGAGTACCCCTTTAAAAAATTGGTGGAGTGGGGGGGGGGGGGGTCGCCCCTATTAAATCCACACTGGGTTTTTCTTAGCATTTTTTTTCTCTCCCATAGATGTCTATACCAAGAATCCCAGAAAAAATGCTATAGTCTCAGCAAGCTGATCAAAAATTCAAAAGTAGAGTAAAAAAAAAAAAGAAAGAAAGAAATGGATTTGGCATTTAATTTTTACCTGTTGACTCTCTGCTGACATCTGGCAGTGGCGATTTTTTTCCTGCAGATTTTCTGCTGCTGATTTTCCTACCTATTAAATCAGCAGCAAAATCTGCTCGTGTGAACATATCCTTAGGCTGTTTTTACACTAGCATAATATGGGCGTATTTTTGCATCTGTATTACAACCAAGTTCCAGCCTGACTGAGGGTCTGATGACCTAAAATAACAGATCACAGTCCAGGTCATCAGACATGCGGTTGGGCAAGGATTTACAACTGTGCTAATGTGAAGCTGTGAAGTCAATCTTAGGGTTGTTTCGCATACAGCATCTTTTTAAAATGCGGCCCATAAGTCCTTCTGATCGTGAGTCACAGGACCCTTGTCACCTACACCTTGATGTCTTGTAACAAAAATCCCCCCCCCAAAAAAAACCTTTTAAATTGGAAATAGGCATCATTTTAAAATATTCCATGATAGTTATTGTATACGTTAACAAGTATATGACGTTGGCAAATCTAACCATGTAACATCCTTGGATCTCCTCTTTTAGTTCATGTATATCTGCAACTCATTTGCATTTTGTGTATGTAGAGGTCCGAGATTAGAAAGCTGTAATTACATCCACTTATAGGATGTAACCCTCAAGTAATGGTTACCCCAACTTCAAAGACATACACGTAAAGAACTCCTTATATGCATGTGGAAGCCCTTTAGAATAAGTCATTTGTGTGGTCATCTGAGCTTTACATCCTTTTTAAGATCAGTAATGATCCTGTAGATGAAATTAGTGGCTGTAACCAGAGGGAGTCATCCTCCGCAACCCTCTGTAACCGATAGAGTCTGTGAGTCACAATGTAGCATCTTCAAAGAGAAGAGTTCCACATGGTCCTAGATCTCCTGCCCTTGATCTACTCTTCTAAATAATGGAAGATTGAGTGCCATTTACTAACCAAAGTGTGCCATAAATACTATGCACACTATGTATTAAAGGAGTGCTGTGGTGTATGACAACTTATCCGCAATCTAAAGGATAGGGGATAAGTGGCTGATCAGACACTTATCCCCTATCCGAATATATTGTCATACACAACCTCCTGCCCAGCGCTCAGCTCTCCTCCTGCACGAAGCGGTGGTCAACGCGTCCCCTCTATGTATCTCTATGGGAGATCTGAAGATACACGAATGCTGTATATCCGGCTTTCCCAAAGCAATGCATGGAGGGGACGTGCCGGCTACCGCTTCATGCTGTGGTTGATATAGCTCCTTTCATGGCGAGAGCTGGGGCACTGTGCAGGAGATAACGGGGGGGGGGGTCCCAGTGGCCGAACCCAGACAGTCAGACACTTATGCCCTATCCTTTGGATAGGGAATAAATTATCATACACCACAGTGCTCTATATGGTATTTTTCAGCTGATTTCTGCTCTGCAGGCTTCATCACTAATTTGCAGTTCTCCCGGAGCTAATGGGTGGAGCTCCTTCCTCCCCCTTTATAGACTGAATTGCTTGTCTTGCTGACAGAAGACAAAGTTGAAATGATTATCTGGGGGAAAAAAATGCTAATGTAACAGGTGTGGGAAGGGAAGAAGCTTGGTAACAGGAGAAAGAAGCACTTTTGTCTTATACAATATATAACAAAATTTTGTCGCGTGTACTATTGTTCAAATGGCATTGCCTATTTGAGCAGAGGTGTAGCTGGGTGGTGGGGGAAACCAAGACATATTCCCTCGGTGCTGACTGCCTGGGAGGTGCCATAAAGCCACAGATACAAGTTGAACTTTTGCCCTTGGTAAAAGAAAGCCAAGCTATGGTATAAGGTCATTGCAGTGGAGAAGTTAGGCCAGTATTCCCAACCAGGGTTCCTCCAGCTGTTGCAAAACTACAACTTCAAACATGCTGGGAGTTGTAGTTTTGCAACTGTTCTAAATGGTGGAATAGTCTAGAGCAGTGTTTTCCAAATGGTGGCCCTCCAGCTGTTACAAAACTACAACTCCCAGCATGCCCGAACAGCCGTTGGCTGTCCGGGCATGCTGGCAGTTGTAGTTTTGCAACAGCTGGAGGCACCCTGGTTGGGAAACACTGAGTTAGGCTTCAGGGGCCATTGATCACCTAACAATGTGCAACATCATGGCCGACAAAGCTGAGTAAAGACAGAGGCTTCACTTACAGAATCCCTATATCAAACTGTTTTGGCAACACAACAACCCAAACATCATCTCCATCGTGGTCGGGATCCTTTCAAAGGCACGTTCTTCCAAACATCAGCTCCGACGCCATAGCATGGTATTGAAAACATATCTTAAATATCTTGATTAAAGACAGCAGGATTGGGTTTTTGCCATTAGAATAGAAAGGCCGAATTGTTACTGAAATCCCATCGAGCGAAGGACTTGTGGTGAAAGGAAATTGAAGAGAAACAGAACATTTTTGGATTCATATTTCACGAAATAATGTGTGTGACAGAAGAGAAAGGCAGACTGGGCAAAAAAAAATTGACATAATTTCTCCCCCCCCCTCCGACTGGAGAAGGACAGATAAATATGTCAGTATTAACAAATGCGCTATTGTGCTGCGCGTATAATGCATTCCTTTTACTGTGTCAAAAAATGAATATACCCGTGGAATGCAAACATCCATATGCTTCGTATAGGGGACTGCCGGTTGTTTATATAAAACATATATAAACAGCTAATAAAACAAACGCCGGTAATGTACAGTACGCTCTTCAGATGTAAACTGTTTTCTGCTTACATGCTCATCGGAATCCGTAATGCCTATTATTATAATGTATGGCCAGATGTTCGGAATTTTCTCTGACAATCGCACATAGCTTGGGAAATGCTTTCTACAAATATTGCTTTTCAGTAAATGGCTCTGGTGAATTGCTTTGGGATTGAATGAATGCTAAAATGCTAACCTTGAGCATGATAAACTGCGAAGTAAACATTGTAGCCTTTCCTCGATAATTCCGTCTTTTTTGCTTACTCTTTTGGCTGGTATTGAAGAAGTAGATTTTAAAGGGGTAGTCCAGAATTTATTGTTCTTTGAATGTAAGACAGGGGCAGCAACGTTAGTCTAGTTACTAATATTCTTCGCTTACCTATGTTTGCCGGCTGGTAACACATTTCTTTGTCTTTCTTTTCCCCTGAAGTTCATTTTCTGCAGTCTACAAAATAAGTGTTGTCTCGGACCTTTCCCAGCTTGCGGTGCGGCCCGAGGCAATACATCACAAGTCAGGTGTTGAAAGGGGGCTTGGCTGATTCCTTCTGATTTTACTGGTGCACATGTACAGGCATTCGTCATCATACATATGCACAGCTTGTGTGTCAGGTTGTACTGTGCTGCAATGGGCGGTGCGACCGTTGTGTGGGAGGGAAATAAGTCACATGCACCCTTGACACAAAGGATTCTGGGATTTTAGTCTGAAGTAGGCCACAGAAAATGGAACTAGCCAGTTTCCAAAAACAAGCCAGCAGCATGATGGGGGACACAGGAAGCAGCCATTCACCACCAACACAAGCACAGAGCCGTGGGAAGTATGTCCATTACTGTATGACACTTAATTACTAAAGTCATCTTATGTTGGATAACCCCTTTAAACTATAAATTCTAATACAAGGCCAGACAGAAGCCTAGATTAAAACAAAAGCCACTCCTTTAGCCAACAGCTATCTCTCCCGATCCCCACATGGCCTAAGAAAAGAGGTGAAATCCACTACTAGACTCCTCTGGTGGTGGCATATCTGCCCCAAGAATGAAAAAAATTGGAGAGTTGAAATCCAACATGGCCAATGCTTCTTTCTCCAGCACCTGTCATCTGGAAAGAGTCACCATACACATGAAATGGTTGGCCGATTACACAGAAATCAATGATTTCGGCTGACACTTACCCCTGAATGAATGGATCATGGGCAGTGCTCTATTTATTCTCAGTGCAACTTTCATTGTTGAGTGCTTAGCCTGGAAATATTTGGAAGATGAATGGAGTGTTGCCCATGCATTTTTTCTCTTCATTTGGGGGATAGTTGTCCTCTGTTCTCATGATCGATTGAGGTCCTTGTGGTTGGACCACAACCGACAAGCTTTTTATCCTCTATAAGTCTTTGAGTTGTGATTACACTTTATACAATAGGGCTCCCAACTAAGAAATATCCTTTATAGTACTTGCCCAGCCAATTTGTTCTCAAGGGATAAGCATTAACTGAACCCATCAATTTCAGTGCGGCCGGCCAACTGTCTAATGTGTATGGTGGCCTCCATTGGTTTTCAACTGGCCGATCCATTTGTTCTCAGGTAGATGAGCCACCACCGGAGGTGTGTTGTCTGCTAGTGGTCTACTTTTCTCTCATCATTAAAAGCACATACACACATGGCTGAGCTAAGCACTCAGTCCTTAGACCACTAAAGTATGAAGTTTATGGCCAACTTTTGTCCCTGTTCTCAGCTCGGAAAGAGGAAGAGAATGCTCTCTCTGTCTCTACGGAGTATAATGGGAGAATTTGCTCACTGTTCCAGATCGACCCCATTAGCATACCAAATAAAAGAGTCCACCACCACTGACTTAACTTTCTCATGTGAAACCCATTTAAAATATAGGACACTGCTAATCTGCCCTTTTGATTGTAAAGTATAAAGGCTCTAAACAAAGGCAACTAATGGTGTGAATTGTGTTTCTTCATATGTCCCAATTTATTAGTTATTTCCCTTTTAAACAATTTATGGTATATATTCTTATTTGTTATCGTGTTAAAGCAGAACACCCATTGCCTACCGATATCTTACAGCAAAATAAAGAATAAGGAGTACTCACTACAGCATCTTACTGTAATGGATACATAATTCAAGGACGAATGGCAAGTCATTGTAATGTGTGCACATCTGAACCCGGAGCAGATGAGTGGTGGAGCCGGCAGAGGACTTGAGCTCCCTTAGAGCCGACGTATTGACAGTCTTGTATGTGCTGTTTCATCTCATAAATTATTTGGCTTTGCTTGTTGACATACTTTGTTAAGACATTTTGTTGAGATGCCAGCATTTCAGAGTTTAAAGGAAACTGTAGTCATCATGACATCATGTCTCCCTCATGGGCTACTTACAGTGTACAAATGTTATAGAACTGGTCTAAAGTCTAGATATGAATTCACCCTGCAAGTATTTTATATTAATGAAAGCCAGGATTTACATTGTCGGGGGAGTTTATTTGTGGACTACTGTCTTGAACTTGAATAATTGTTCTGTGTTCATGTAGAAATGCACCAGAGCTAAGTTTGTCATGCAACAGTTTCTCCTGTGCACGGTGATACCAATACTTGGCCAACTGCCCTTAGGCCATGTTCACATAGCCAAAAAAGAGGGTGGACATCGCACACATTTGAATGTTCTGGTGGGCGCTAAGACTGCTCAGGAATGTGCTGTCTCATAGACGGTAGTGCATTTACCAGCGGAATCTGCAGAAAGAATAGACGGGTCTAATCTTTGTATGGTTGCAATGTGCACAGTGCAGCAGAATTCCATTGAAATCAATTTTACACAGAATTCTGCTCGGAAATTCCACCATGTGAACATAGCCTTAGGCCTAATTCCAGAAATTCCACCAATATTTAAAGCACATTAAGGGACATTTATCAAAACCTGTAGAGAGAAAAAGTTGCTGAGTTGCCCATAGCAACCAATCAGATCGCTTCTTTCATTTTTCACAGGCCTTTTCAAAAGTAAAAGAAGTGATCTGATTGGTTGCTATGGGCAACTCAGTAACTTTTCCTCGGGACAGGTTTTGATAAATCTCCCCCATTATGTTCAATGGGATTCCACTGTCCTATTCACATAGTGGAATTTTCGAATTTCCCAATAGACCTGTCCTTAATTTTGCAGAATTGCGGACAAAGTCCCATTAAATTCAATGGGTCTAGGTATTTCCAGAAAATTCTTTCGAGCACCAAAATTGTTGCATTGTTGGTGCATCTACGCCAAAAACTCCTAATTTGCCAAGTTATACTTGAGTACAATATGTCAATACAGTGGGGAAAAAAAGTATTTAGTCAGCCACCAATTGTGCAAGTTCTCCCATTTAATAAGAAGAGAAAGGCCTGTAATTTTCATCATAGGTATACCTCAACTATGAGAGACATAATGGAGGGAAAGAATATAGGAAATCACATTGTAGGATTTCTAATTAATTCATTAGTAAATTCCTTGGTAAAATAAGTATTTGGTCACCTACAAATAAGCAAAGTTTCTGGCTCTCACAGACCTGTAACTTCTTCTATAAGAGTCTCCTCTGTCCTCCACTCGTTACCTGTATTAATGGCACCTGTTTGAACTTGTTATCAGTATAAAAGACACCTGTCCACAACCTCAAACAGTCACACTCCAAACTCCACTATGGACAAGACCAAAGACAAAAGAAGGACACTAGAAACAAAATTGTAGACCTGTACCAGGCTGGTAAGACTGAATCTGCAATAGGCAAGCAGCTTGGTGCTGTGGGAGCAATTATTAAAGAATGGAAGACTTACAAGACCACTGATAATCTCCCTTGATCTGGGGCTCCACGCAAGATCTCACCCTGTGGTGTCAAAATGATCACAAGAACGGTGAGTAGAATCCCAGATCCACACAAGGGGGACCTAGTAAATGACCTGTAGAGAGCTGGGACCAAAGTAACAAAGGCTACCATCAGTAACACACTACACCACCAGGGACTCAAATCATGCAGTGCCAGACGTGTCCCCCTTCTTAAGCCAGTACGTCTGGGCCCGTCTGAAGTTTGCTAGAGAGAATTTGGATGATCTGGAAGAGGATTGGGAGAATGTCATATGGTCAGATGAAACCAAGTAGAACTTTTTGGTAAAAACTCAACTCGTCAGTTTGTTTGGAGGAGAAAGAACACCATACCTACTGTGAAGCATGGGGGTGGAAACAACATGCTCTGGGGCTGTTTTTCTGCAAAGGGACCAGGATGACTGATCTGTGTAAATGAAAGAATGAATGGGGCCATGTATCATGAGATTTTGAGTGAAAACCTCCTTCCATCAGCAAGGGCATTGAAGATGAAACGTGGTTGGGTCTTTCAGCATGACAATGATCCCAAACACACCGCCCCGGCAACAAAGGAGTAGCTTCGTAAGAAGCATTTGAAGGCCCTTCGGAGGAAGTTGAAAGTCCATGTTGCCTGGCGACAGCCCCAAAACATCACTGCTCTAGAGGAGATCTGCCTTGGAGGAATGGGCCAAAATATCAGCAACAGTGTGTGAAAACCTTGTGAAGACTTACAGAAATCGTTTGACCTCTGTCATTGCCAACAAAGGTTATATAACAAAGTATTGAGATGAACTTTTGTTATTGTTCAAATACTTATTTTCCACCATAATTTGCAAAAAAATTCTTTAAAAATTAGACAATATGATTATATGGATTTTTTTTTCTCATGTCTCTCATAGTTGAGGTATACCTATGATGAAAATTACAGGCCTCTCTCATCTTTTTAAGTGGAAGAACTTGCACAATTGGTGGTTGACTAAATATCCCCCCCCTCCCCCCACTTTATATGCATATTTTAAAAAGAGTTATGCTCTCAGCCCAAAAAAATCGGTTGACGGAAAAGTGCAGCCGATTTTGATGCATCATATACAGAATAGGCCGTGCACCAAAATTGTGATTAAAAAAAAAAACTCTATGGAGTTAATAACCAGAGAGAAATATAGTATAAGGGTTCCATGAAGCACCTGAATTTTGCCTTTCTTTTTTACTGCAATTTCTATTCCTTTATCATTAGCAGACTGAACCTCTTACACCTTCCAATGACTTAAATCAATGTAAAAGTGGATATAGCAAGAGAAATTACCAGGCAAGATCTTCCTGTTCCACCAGACTCTCTTAGAGATGTGCTGAAGCTGTACATCGATTCCGCATCCTTCGCAATTGAGTCACTTCAAAAGGATATTTACAGTCCATCTGTACTCATTTATGTCAGTGGCATGACATTTTTCAACAAGGCTTGAAGGCTGAAACATTATTGGCAACATATGTAATCGTTTTCCATATTGGAAACACATTTATTTTCATTATCCTCTAATAAGGGCCGCAATTACCTATGACAATATTCGGCTATCAACGCTCAAATTGGAATATTATGATACAGAATGATTATGAGTCCTGGGAGATAGCAATTTAGTTATAATAAAATAGTTTTCCCTGTATGAGAATGATAAGTGCTGGGTATTGGAAGAGCAATCCAACACCGTGTACAAGGCAAGCAATGAAAAGAAAAGGGCCATGCGGTAGGAAAGTACAATATAATGTAAAATCAGCATAAAGTGTAAATGCATAGCATGCGGTGCTTAACAGGCTTCCTACTTGGTTGACAAAAACATGTACGCGAGGGGCCTGTGATGTGTCCTGCTATGATAAATGATACCTACCTAGCACATCCCCTCCCCCTATAGTAACACAAACTCCTCATAGTGCTGCACACTGGGGCTCCTGGATACAATTGCATCCCACACTGTGCCCCCAGAATATAATACCACCACATAGAGTGCCCCCTGAATATAGCAGTGCCACACACACACACATTAAGCTGTATTTCCATTAAACTAGGAAACTCCTATCTGTCTACAGTATGTATAAATCTATTTGTCTATTTATTATCTATATAGTGGTCCCTCAACATACGATGGTAATCCGTTCCAAATGGACCATCGTTTGTTGAAACCATCGCATGTTGAGGGATCCGTGCAATGTAAAGTATAGGACAGTAGTCAACAACCTGCGGACCTCCAGATGTTACAAAACTACAACACCCAGTATGCCCGGACAGCCAACGGCTGTCCGGGCATGCTGGGGAGTTGTAGTTTTGCAACATCTTGAGGTCCGCAGGTTAGAGGAAGTTGTACTCGCCTGTCCCAGCCGCTCCGGACCGTCACCGCTCGTCACCACTGCCCTGGATGTCGCCGTCCATCGCTGTCGCTGCGTCCCCGACGCTCCGGCAAGGCCTCTGCTTCCCCGGCATCCTCGCTCTCCGTCGCCGCCATCACGTTGCTTCGCGCGCCGCTCCTATTGGATGACGGGACGGCGTGTGCAGCGACGATGACAATGGAGAGCGCCGCGATGCAGGGGATCCTGAAGAGGACGCGCCAGAGCCCCGAGGACAGGTAAGTCGTCAGCGGACCAAACGGGTCACCGTAAACGGCTATCCGGTGGCAGCTGAAGCAGTCTGCGCTGCCGGATAGTCGTTTATGCGATGGCCCCGACATACAAAAGCACCATGTGTTGATGCTGCCTTCAACATGCGATTGCCTCTGAGAGACCATTGCATGTTGAAATTATCGTATGTCGGGGCCATCGTAGGTTGAGGGGTCACTGTACATCTATCTATTTATCTCTCTCTCTATGAAACTCAAATATATATTATTATTATTATTTTTAATTTTTTTTTAAACAAAATTAGACAAAAATGGGGGAATCTATTGTTGACTGTGTAAATCAAGTTCGCAATTTAGAAACAAATTTAGAGCAAAAATGTAGTCTACATACTAAATAACTTGTGCAAATATGTTTGACTTTTTGAACTTTGTACCAAAATTTGCTACTTTTTGCCACAAAAGAATAAATAAAATAAAAAAAGTCAAAACCAATTTTAATCCCCCCCCCCCCCCCCCAAAAAAAAAAAAAAAGTTGAGATTTGCTCTGGGCTCAACAAAAGGGGTGTAGCTTTGGTGAAAGGGGCGTGGCTTAAATGTGACACCCCACAGCCCTGCTACATCCCTGCACATATTTTGTGCCTTAATCTAATCACTAGTTTTTCCCAATGTTTGCAGGATTGGCAGCGGGATACGTTATCATGTTTACAGCCATCCAGCCTTTCCCTAGTATAATGGCTCTACAAACCAAGGATCTATTGTGTGAACCAACAGATTTGTCCGAAAAAGCCTTGTTAATTGAACCCACCATGTGCAAATAACAGGCCTGGCCATTTAGCTGCGGTCGGGGCCTTGAACTGACTAGTAAATATGTGCGGCTGATAGTCCGCTTTATGAAATGAATCCCATGGTCTGAGTTCAGCATTGGGAGGCAATGTGTTAGACAGTCCTGCTGATAAGGATATCCTGTGATTAATGGCTCTGTATTCTTACTGTTCTAAAGAATTACAAGCTGCACAAGATAAGGAGATGTGAATAGCTGTGTGGTCCGGATTACGGAACCTATTGAGTGTGATCTCCAGGGGGTATCTTGGTAGCAAAGAAATGAGAGATAAGACACTTATAGATCAGGTAGTTTGTTATCATTGTACCTTCCACCACCAGTTTACAAGGGCATCAAGTCCCAAAATAAGGAGTAATAAAATAGGACATATTTTGGTGTTCTATGTCTTGATGTACTGTAATTTATGGTGCCATCAGATTCTTTCCAAATTCTGCATGAAAGGATAGAGGCAAAATCATTCCACCTCCAAACTTGTATAAGTAACTAGCAGAGTACCTGGCATTGCCTGGTCTTCCTATGTAAACCTTTTGGGAAAGGAAAGGCAATGCTCTTCAGGAGACTGGGAAAGCTGGGTGACATGCATACTCTGTGTCACCCAACTTCCACAGTCTCATGGAGCCACAGCAGTTATAGCCTGTGCCACCCAACTTCCCCAGTCTATTGGAGCCATAGCAGTGATAGCCTGTGCCACCCAACTTCCCCAGTCTCCTGGAGCCACAGCAGTGATAGGCTGTGCCACCCAACTTCCCCAGTCTCCTGGAGCCACAGCAGTGATAGCCTGTGCCACCCAACTTCCCCAGTCTCCTGGAGCCAAAGCAGTGATAGGCTGTGCCACCCAACTTCCCCAGTTTCCTGGAGCCACAGCAGTGATAGCCTGTGCCACCCAACTTCCCCAGTCTCCTGGAGCCACAGCAATGATAGCCTGTGCTACCCAACTTCCCCAGTCTCCTGGAGCCACAGCAGTGATAGGCTGTCCCTGCACTCCTTCTTCCTCCTCCTTCACTCAGCCCACAATAAATCTTCTCTCCTCCACCCACCCGTTTCCTCTCCCTACTGCCGCACTAACTATTCTCTGCACCTGCCTTCCAGACAGTTAAATCCTACTTTACCATGATGATGGTTTGGCAGCAGGATGTTTAAAACTTCTGGGCAATCTCCACAGCCCAGAGTAATGCAATAAGAAGATGTACTAGAGTTGTATGAGACTTCAGGTACATCTCCTGTTCAGATTGCTCTCAGGCTGTGGTGGAGAAGTAACCACCAACGTAGTCTGGCAGCAGCTTAAGGGTACATTCCCACACAGCGTATTTGCAGTGTATTTGCTTCTGTGTATTTGATTTTCTCTGTTGAAGTCAATGGGTAGGAAAATACGCAGTACCAAATATGCAGCAAATACGCAGCAAAATACGCCATGTGGGAACGTACCCTAAAGGGGTATTCCAGGCCAAAACTTTTTTTTTATATATATATATATATATATATATATATATCAACTGGCTCTGGAAAGTTAAACAGATTTTGTAAATTACTTTGATTAAAAAATCTTAATCCTTCCAATAGTTATTAGCTTCTGAAGTTGAGTTGTTATTTTCTGTCTAACTGCTCTCTGATGACTCACGTCCCGGGAGCTGTGCAGTTCCTATGGGGATATTCTCCCATCATGCACAGCTCCCGGGATGTGACATCATCAATGAGCAGTTAGAGCAGAAAACTTCAGAAGCTAATAACTATTGGAAGGATTAAGATTTTTTAATAGAAGTAATTTACAAATCTGTTTAACTTTCCGGAGCCAGTTGAGATATATATATATATATATAAGTTTTTGCCTGGAATACCCCTTTAAGGAGCACATAATAACAGTTGGCCCAAACCACTCGTATCGGACAGCTCTTATCCCGGTGGAGATTTTGGAGGTCACCAAACACTATAAAGACTTAGGTTGGTAGGTTTGGCCGACTTTAATTGATGGCGTATGGACACCTTTACTCTCTTCTTTATTTGGAACACATGGGGATTGAACATGTGAGCATTTATGTGTATGGGGGTTGTGAGAGAGCTTTTGGACGACAGCTATCGCATGTGTATGGTTATCTATAGTCCCCTCTATGAGCTGTGAGTATCTTGTATTCGTTCTTGCATCTGTCATATAAAAACACGTGTTGCCGGTGGGAATCTCTCATTTCTAATATAGTATTGATAGTATATAATGCAATGACTTCAGACTCCAATATACAGCAGGAGCCATGGTAACTGTATGGAACGATAGAGATACATATTTCTAAATCTCGGAGCCTCTGTCTTTGCTTCATTGGGAATCGTATATGAAGTAATTCCCTAATGTAATGTTATTATCAGAATTACACCCGATGGAACAATTTAGCAATAACATTCAGCACCCCCTGGAATTCCACATTCCCCATATAGACCTATTAGTAGACTATAGTTTGCTATTTCTAGCAGTCTGTAGTCTGTCAATGGAGTACAGTGGTCCCTCAAGTTACAATATTAATCGGTTCCAGGACGGCCATTGTATGTTGAAACCATCGTATGTTGAGACCATAACTCTATGGAAACCTGATAATTGGTTCCGAAGCCACCAAAATGTCATCCAAAAATAGGTAAAAGTGAGGAATAAAGAAAAATAAGTAGATAACTAATACAGATAAAGCAATTCCTTACATATAAAAGTAAGAAAGATCTGCTGGGAGCTGTAATCACTATCTATGTCAGTGTTTCCCAAGCAGGGAGCCTCCAGCTTTTGCAAAACTACAACTCCCAGCATGCCCGGACAGCCAAAGGCTGTCCGGGCATGCTGGGAGTTGTAGTTTTGCAACAGCTGAGGGCACCCTGCTTGGGAAACACTGGTCTATATAGAGGACAGGAGCTTCTTCATGGTCCTGTACAGTACACAGTGTCCTAAAAAAGTAATGGAGCCGCCCTCACCTGGTGTCCAAAGGAGCAGGTAACCCTGGTACAGGTAAAGTGTACAGAACATGTAATACCTCCCTGTACTGTAGGGGGCGCTACCAGACACCAGTCAGTGCATGCACTTCAGTAATACAGATGTTTTACCAGTAAAATGCCAATTCTGATTGGTCGGTTCTTCCGGCCATTGACATGTTTCACAGATCTGGACTGTCCGTAACATTGTATGTTGAGTCTGGTTTCAACTTACAATGGTCCAGAAAAGTCCATTGTATGTTGAAACAAATGTATGTTGAGGCCATTGTAAGTTGAGGGATCACTGTATAGAATTAAACATACCCCAACTCCCCGTATGTTAGTGTTAGCAGCCCCCTTCTGCTAGTAGTGACATTGGGGGGTATTTATCAAAGGATTTATGCTTTTTTTTTTTTTTTTTTTACGTAACTTTGGCGCAATGCTTTGGCGCAGCGCAGGGTCTTTTTGCGCCAAAGTTTGGCTCATTTTCTCAACTGTCATTTTTACAACTTTATCAAAACCACATGGTCCTGTGTGGGATTTTAACTTAAGTCAGTAATTCATCATTTGCGCCAATCGATCTTTGGCGCAATTTTGCGCCTTTAGGTTTTTGTTTTTTTTGCGCAAATCCCCGCCAAGAAATTTTGCACATGGAAAACAAACTTAGCAATGTCAGAAAATGTAAAGGCGTCAAAATACATTTATTTATTTATTTTTTTGTGAAAGCAGCGACGCCTCCAGGGCTGCTCAATACTATCCTGCGACATAGTTGTCTCTGAGGAACCTTCACCCTCCGTTGAGCCAGCATTGGACATGGCCACAAGGGTTCAGGAAAGGTAAGCACTAAAGTAGTGGTCTCCAACCTGCGGACCTCCAGATGTTCCAAAACTACAAATCCCAGCATGCCCGGAATTGTAGTTTTGCAACATCTGGAGGTCCGCAGGTTGGAGACCACTGCACTAAAGTAACCAAAAAAAAATAAAAAAATACTCAAGTTGAAAATAAAATCCATTTCACGGCGGCTATAAACCCCACAAAAGAAAATAACTCATGTCGCTTGCTGATATACTGCAGGAGGGACTCCGAAATGGCTGCTCTACAGGGTAAAATACGCATCCTCTGTGGTGGTGAGTTCTGTGTAAAAGGCGCTGTGAACAGCTGATTTCAACATTTGCGCCAAAATTACTAACAACTTGCACCAAATGATAAATTTGGTGCATGTCCACGAAAACCAAAGTGGAAAAAAAAAAGGGTAAAAAGAAACGGTCAACAGGCAAAATTGATAAATACCCCCCATTATGTCAAGGTGTCTGCCTTTCCCTAATATAGTCATTAATGTGACGTTCCGTATAAAGTTCGGATGGGCAATTGGAAATGCCGTCCTAAAATGACATGAGACAAGATGGATCATTCTGCTTATCGTCCTAAGAAACAATGAATGAGTCTCTGATGACGGTGATTACTGGGATCTGATTAGAAAGCCTCTCGCCATTTGTGTTGTCTAGGATGTCTGATGACTTAAGCATGTCTCTGCGCTGTTGCGTTAGCTTTGGCTGGCAGCGGATCAGAAGCGACGCGATGAGATCCTGTTTGATCCTCTCTGTTGCTGAACACATCTGTGGAGGTTCACGTGGCCGCTCACATGTGGTTACAATTTTACCTTTGGTGTCTGCTGATACTATAAAGATGTGTCTGAAGATTGTGAAAACATCTGCAGGTTCCTTGTGGACTTGTTCATACATACCATTCATATGTGTACAGTGATCCCTCAACTTACAATGGCCTCAACATGCAATAGGTTCAACATACAATGGTCTTTTCTGAACCATTGTAAGTTGAAACCAGACTCAACATACAATGCTACAGACAGTCCAGATCTGTGAAACATGTCGATGGCCGGAAGAACTGACCAATCAGAATGGACATTTTACTGGTAAAACCGCTGTATTCCTGAAGCGTATGCACTGACTGATGTCTGGTAGCGCCCCCTACAGTACAGGGAGGTATTACATGTTCTGTGCTCTTTACCTGTATTCCTGAAGCGTATGCACTGACTGGTGTCTGGTAGCGCCCCCCTACAGTACAGGGTGGTATTACATGTTCTGTACTCTTAACCTGTGCCAGGATTAGTTGCTCCTTTGGACACCAGGTGATGGCGGCTCCATGTTACTTTTTTAGGACATTGCCTGTACTGTACACGACCACGAAGAAGATCCTGTCCTCTACATAGACCAGTGTTTCCCAAGCAGGGTGCCCCCAGCTGTTGCAAAATTACAACTCCCATCATGCCCGGACAGCCTTTGGCTTATTATGGAGGTCCGGTCCTCCATAATAAGATACAATCTTTGCAAATGCTCTTTACTCTGGTCAAGAGATAAGGGTCATGACCTGTATTAAAGGGGTTACCCCATGTTTAAAACATTATCTCCTATGCAAAGGATGGAAGATATTTAGCTGAGACCCCCAATAATGATGAGAATGGTGACCCCCTGTGTAAATGAAGCAGCAGTGTGCATCTTCTTGGAACTTCTGAACATTGCTGCATTTAATAACGTCTGAAAGTCCTATAGTGAGTAAATAGATCAGTGGCCAATGCCCCTCCATTCACTCAGGGAATGAATGACCTCAGGATCACTGAGGGTCCCATTGGTCAGAACCACGCCAGGCCGTTATACCTTATCCTTTGAAAAGCGGATAATATTTAATTAACCTTTCTTATATACTTCATAAAAAAAATATTTTTTATAGAAATCATGGCTTTTAAAAGATCACTAAGGGTCCCCATACTATCCAGAAAATCACTCTGTCCAACTGCAGCATCATCTTTTTCCCAGCTGAAGCACAAACAAAGTCCAGTAAGTGAGGGAGGGACTAGCTCTCCTCTGTGCTCACTCCTGTCCTGAAAGACTGCAGCATGAAAACAGAGAAGAGGGGGTCACAGAGCAGCCTGCAGTGATTGGATTAAAGAGACCCAGCACAGCAGACTCAGGGAGGAAGTAAATGCATGGTGAGAGAGAACTCAGTGCTTGTCTGGGACACGCCCTTTCCTGAGCAGTGGTTATCAGAATGAGAGAGCAGCAGAACGGAGGGATTTTTCAGCCAAATATAAAAGCTAGATATGTAAAAAAGACATGTAAAGAGTCTACATGACCTAGTGAGTAACATATATATATATATACACATAATTTTTTTCTGTCATATGACAGGTATGTTTTAACTAATAAGGTTACCAATAGGAAAGAAGAAAGATATATCCGGCACTGCTAGTCTTGAAGGCAAAAGACGGTGGACTGGATGGTAGCAAAGAGATGGTAACAGGCAGGGGGGCGGCAACTAGTTTTGCGCGCGTGGGGCCCTTCCTCTGGCTCGCACAGCCATGCCTGTTACCATCTCTAGCTCCCTGTGCACCTGTCTCTCTAACCTGTACAGAACGCTGTGAATAAAGAAATTGTTTGTCTCAGTAAGTTGCCCGGTGAGTGCGTTTTCCATTTTGTCTTCTTCCAGTATTAACTAATAAGGTTCTCTAAAACTTGGTGACCACTTTAAGGACTCCAGTATATCCTAAACTTATCATATACACATATCAAAGGCAACTATTGAATATACATCCTCCCCCCTCCCAATCATATAATAGGATTATACTTGCCTCTGGGAGAACTGGGTGAGAGCCAACATGGCTGCCATCATAGCATCTTAAAAAGGCTGTCACACATCTTTTCCTAGCACACCCAGTAGCAATTCTACATTCCCATGATACATCTCCGCATAACTAGGCAACATGTCTGTACAACACTCTATGATAACCCAACTACATTATGCGATAACCCAAGTGGACACCATATTGGCTGCTATCCCAGAAATAAACAGAATTGGTTAAGTAGAACAGAAAAATATAACTCATAGCTCCTTTATTTTAGGAGTGAATGCCCAATAAGTAATATTTACCAGAGACTTCTGAGATATTTGACAGAATTCATGACCTTAAAGGGGTACTCCACCCCTAGACATCTTATCCCCTATGCAAAGGATAGGGGATAAGATGTCTGATCGCGGGGAGCCTGCCGCTGGCACCCACCTGTTTCTTGTCTGGAAGCGCTGGAGGGTTTGGGTCGCGACCTAGTCTGTGATGTCATGACTCCGCCCCGTGTGACGTCACACCGCGTCCCCTCAATGCAATTCTATGGGAGGGGGCGTGACGGCCGTCACGCCCCCTCCCATAGACTTGCATTGAGAGGACGGGGCGTGACATCACCCGGGGGCGGAGTCATGACATCACGGACTTCCGTTCCCGTGGATGCGACCCAGACCCTCCAGCGCTTCCGGACAAGAAACAGGTGGGTGCCACATGCTATACTGCAGGGGTCCCCAGCGGCGGGACCCCCGCGATAAGATATCTTATCCCCTATCCTTTGGATAGGGGATAAGATGTCTAGGGGTGGAGGGGTGGAGTACCCCTTTAATGAGTTATTGGATATAAAGTTTCTCTAGTCCTTTGGCCAATATGAGATAACTTTCTTCCTCCTGGAGGACAGCTTATTTGCATATTTTATTACCATGAAGCATTGCCTGAAATAAGTCTCCATAACTTAACTAGGTCTTTTTAAGGGGGTACTTAGGTGGAAAACCTTTTTTTTTTCTTTTTTAAATCAACTGGTGCCAGAAAATTAAACAGATTTGTAAATTACTTCTATTAAAAAAATCTTAATCCTTCCAGTACTTTTTTAGGGGCTGTATACTACAGAGGAAATGGTTTTCTTTTGGGATTTCTTTTCCGTCACGACCACAGTACTCTCTGCTGACCTCTGCTGTCCATTTTGGGAACTGTCCAGAGCAGCATATGTTTGCTATGGGGATTTTTTCCTGCTCTGGACTGTTCCTAAAATGGACATCCGAGGTCAGCAGAGAGCACTGTGGTTGTGACAAAAGCGAAATCCAAAAAGAAAAGCATTTCCTCTGTAGTATACAGCCGCTAATAAGTACTGGAAGGATTAAGATTTTTTTTTTTTTTTTTTTTATATTTTTTTTTTTATAGAAATCATTTACTAATCTGTTTAACTTTCTGGCACCAATTTAGAAAAAAAAAATAAAATAAAATAAAAAGTTTTCCACCAGAGTACCCCTTTAATGAGTAAGCCCCTGAGATCTGATAGAATGAATAGGTTATGACAGTACAGATTGTGACACAACCTTATTCAGTAGGACATCAGCTTCAGCCTTATCAGTACAGACCGGCATTTGTATTGTCTATCTGAACTGATAATGATAAAAATAATTTTTTTTAAAATTATTATTATTTTTTTTTAATCTCTGCCCTTTATAGTATATTTTGACTGCTTTAGAATAGCAATGAAACCGGCACAAAGGTGTCTTTTTGATCTTTTCTAAAAAATATCATAGCAGTGGTCTCCAAACTGCGGCCCTCCAGATGTTGCAAAACTACAACTCCCAGCATGCCCGGACAGCCGTTGGCTGTCCGGGCATGCTGGGAGTTGTAGTCTTGCAACATCTAAAGGGCCGCAGTTTAAGGACCACTATAGCTTTGGTCTTGCCTTGGTCTTGGCCTGTGTTTTGGTATTTCAAGTCAGACCCTGTCGAATGAGGCTGAATTGCAATACCAGAAACAGCCTCAGTACGAAGGGGGCGCTGTTTCCGTCAAAAACTGCATTTCTGATCTTGGACAATATCTTCAGGGTGATTGTAGATGTATTGCGAATAATAGTTAAATTAGTCAGCTCTGATTTAATGTCAGACAAGTAATGCATGACCCTTTTTCAGGTCTATTAACCTAGATAGGTCTAGGTGCCCTCATCCATTTACATTCTATTAATCAGTGGCCATTCAGAAATGCCGGACCAAAGGCATCGTGGGCAAGTACCTGTTGGAGAATTGATGGAGCGTTTAGTTGATTTCATTCTGCATACATTGTTATCTCTATTGTGTCTGCTCAGTGGTTGCAGACATATTTGTCATACATTATAAAACCAGCTCCGTAAAAGTATTGGCTCGTAAGTGGTCCTGGCAAGAGCCAATAGGTAAAGGATTATTGCACTTGTAAACTTTTAAGTGCTACTGCTTGTTAGCCTTCCCCGCACGTTACATGCTATGATGAATTCATGTCACTTTATACAGCCAGACAGATGGATGGCGCACAATGCGATTTACACCATTTTATTGGCAGTATAAGTGTTAATTATCCGAATGAGCAGCAACAATGTGGATTAAGTAATGGCAAATGATGTAGGGACTTAGTTATGTAACCATTAAAGGGGTATTTCCAACTTAGAAAGTTACTCTTTCTCCATAGGATAGGGGATAACTGACCACTGACTACTGGGACCCCCACCAATCACAGGAACAGAGGAGAATGGTCGACTAAATAAGTGAACTCAATTCATTCTCTATGAGGCTTCCAGGCATTGCCTAACTCAGATGATAACTTTCTGAGTAAGAAATATCCCTTAAAGGGGCAATCTGGTGGGAAACTATTATTATTATTATTATTATTTTGTTTTTTAATCAACTGGTGCTAGAAAGTTAAACAGATTTGTAAATCCCTTCTATTTAAAAATCTTAATTCTTCCAATACTTATCAGCTGTATGCTCCAGAGGAAGTTGTATTTCTTTTTGAATTTATTTTCTGTCTGGCCCCAGTGCTCTCTGCTGACCCCTCTGTCCATGTCAGGAACTGTCCAGAGCAGAATAGTTTTGCTATGGGGATTTTCTCCTGCTCTGGATAGTTCTTGACATAGGTGTCAGCAGAAAGCACTATGGTCAGACAGAAAAGAAATTCAAAAAGAAAATAACTTCTTTTGGCGCATACAGCAGCTGATAAGTACTGGAAGGTTTAGGGTTTTTAAATAGAAGTTATTTACAAATCTGTTTAACTTTCTGGCACCAGTTGATTTAAAAAAAAAAAAGTTCCACCAGAGTACCCCTTTAACTTCTTAACGACGAAGGACATATATTTACGTCCTCCGCCAGCTCCCGCAATATGCCGCGGGGTCACGCGGTGTCCCCGCGTCGGTCCCGGCAGCGATCATGGTGATGCCCTGTATTAACTCTTCAGACGCGGCGATAAAAGCGTTTGAAGTGAAAGTGAAAGTATCCCGGCTGCCAGTCGGGCTGTTCGGGACCGCCGCGGTGAAATTGCGGCATCCCGAACAGCTTACAGGACACCGGGAGGGACCTTACCTGTCCGATCAACGAATGACTGCTCCGTGCCTGAGATCCAGGCAGGAGCAGTCAAGCGCCGATAACACTGATCACAGGCGTGTTAATACATGCCAGTGATCAGCATAGGAGATCAGTGTGTGCAGTGTTATAGGTCCCTATGGGACCTATAACATTGCAAAAAAAAAAGTGTTAATAAAGGTCATTTAACCCCTTTCCTAATAAAAGTTTGAATTACCCCCCTTTTCCCATAAAAAAAATAAAACAATGTAGTATCGCCGTGTGCGTAAACGTCCGAACTATAAAAATATATCATTAATTAAACCGCATGGTCAATGGCGTACGCGCAAAAAAATTCCAAAGTCCAAAAAAGCGTATTTTTGGTCACTTTTAATACCATTAAAAAATTAATAAAAAGTGATCAAAAAGTCAGATCAAAACAAAAATTATACCGATAAAAACTTCAGATCACAGGGCAAAAATGAGTCCTCATACCGCCCTGTACGTGGAAAAATAAAAAAAGTTATAGGGGTCAGAAGATGACATTTTTAATCGTGTAAATTTTCCTGCATGTAGTTATGATTTTTTCCAGAAGTACGACAAAATCAAACCTATATAAGTAGGATATAATTTTAATCTTATGGACCTACAGAATAATGATAAGGTGTCATTTTTACCGAAATGCGTAGAAATGGAAGCCCCCAAAATTTACAAAATGGCGTTTTTTCTTCGATTTTGTCGCACAATGATTTTTTTTTCCGTTTTGCCGTGAATTTGTGGGTAAAATGACTGATGTCACTGCAAAGTAGAATTGGTGATGCAAAAAAAAAGCCATAATATGGATTTCTAGGTGGAAAATTGAAAGGGTTATGATTTTTAAAAGGTAAGGAGGAAAAAACGAAAGTGCAAAAACTGAAAAACCCTTAGTCCTTAAGGGGTTAAGGGTAGGGTCACATATTTCACACAGCGGATTCACCGATGCCAATCACTAAAGCGAGCTCCCTGCCGTGGTCTAGTAGTCCTGTGTGTCTGCTCGTAGTAGCAGATTTCCCGCTGCAGATTGGCTATGAGCAGAAACACAGGGCTACCCGGCCGTAGTAGGGAGCTCTCTTTAGTGACTGGTGTTGGCACATCCCCAGCTGATGCTGCAGATGCGCTTTGTGTGACCCTAACCTTAAGTGAAAGTGCAAGGTTGTCCCACTAACTGTCCATAAATAGACAGGGGTTATCACGAACTATGCTCTACGATGCCCAATGAAATATGGTGGATGCATCAGCAACTTCTAACCTGAAGGCTGAAGGATCCCCCATGCAGGTAAGACCCCTCGGTGTCCATTACTGGCCAAGAGGACTTATGTGACGACTTCATTCACCTTTTCAGGAAGAAGTCCTGGCAAGTAAGGGACACTATGAGGCCTCATCTGCTCTCATTTACATGGCACATCAGGAGATTTGGTGGACCTCTTAATTAGCCCCATAATATTTCACCCCTTGAACACGACAACTTATAGGACCGGGCTCTGCAGCGTGTGTATGGATTTCTGATGAATGGAAGAGACATGGAGATGAGAAAGTTAACACTGTTGGGTAGTTGTCTTCTCTTTTCATTTCTGTAAGGCTCTACAGAAGCACAATTGGGCCTGTGTGTACGCAGCCTGTCTTCATGATATGACAGCCTGTGGGAAAGGATTGGAGGAGATGCAGAAACAGCTTTTATGGAACTGGTCACATTAAGGATGATAGAAAAAAGGCAGATCGACACAAATGTGTGCAGCGAAGAGGACATTGAGTATCTGCTTGTCAGTCAAATGTTTTGTGTTTTATATATTATTTTATATTTTGTCATAACCATATACAAATTATAGATTTATTTTATATAACTTGAGGAAATTAGAAGATTATGTAGGAAATAGAAATTACATATCCAGGCCCGTGGTCAGATTTTTTTGCAATATATCCAAACCCCATGGCC
This sequence comes from Hyla sarda, assembly GCF_029499605.1. Lineage (NCBI taxonomy): Eukaryota > Metazoa > Chordata > Amphibia > Anura > Hylidae > Hyla > Hyla sarda. The sequence goes on from NC_079190.1 coordinate 455,542,531, forward strand.
GAAGCCCGGTGTAAAAAAAAAACCTATATATGCAACCCTAAAATGTAACTTTTATTGGTATCGCTTAAAATGAACCCCAAAGTGAAGATTAAAACTGACACTAGAACAGGACAGTATGTATATTGTCAAACATTAAGTCAGAGAGCACTTTTCTTATTTCAAATAAATGCCCTACTGTAGTTCACTGCAAAGATTACTCCTGTCTATTTGTCCATAAAATATAGACAACCTGACGACCTCTACATGTTTTGCTGTGACAACGACGTTCTCATGAGGTATATAGGGGCAATGGTTTGGCTAACCATCACCACTATATACCTTTTGAGAACGCCGTTGTAAAGGTCGGCAGGTTGCCTATATTTTAAGGAGACATAGACAGGAGTAATCTGTGCAGTGAACTACAGTACCGCATTTATATGAAATAAGAGAAGTGCTCTCTGACTTCATGTTTGACAATATACGCTGCTCAAAAAAAATAAAGGGAACGCTAAGATAACACATCCTAGATCTGAATGAGTGAACTAATTGTATGAAATTCTTTCGTCTTTACATTAACAAAGAACAACAAAATTATCACTGGAAATCAAATTTATCAACCCATGGAGGTCTGGATATGGAGTCACACTCAAAATCAAAGTGGAAAACCCCACTACAGGCTGATCCAACTTTGATGTAATGTCCTTAAAACAAGACAAAATAAGGGCTCAGTAGTGTGTGTGGCCTCCACGTGCCCGTATGACCTCCCTACAATGCCTGGGCATGCTCCTGATGAGGGGGCAGATGGTCTCCTGAGGGATGTCCTCCCAGACCTGGACTAAAGCATCCGCCAACTCCTGGACAGTATGTGGTACGTTGGTGGATGGAGGGAGACATGATGTCCCAGATGTGCTCAATCGGATTCAGGTCTGGGGAACGGGTGGGCCAGTCCATAGCATCAATGCCTTCCTCTTGCAGGAACTGCTGACACACTCCAGCCACGTGAGGTCTAGCATTGTCTTGCATTAGGAGGAACCCAGGGCCAACCGCACCAGCATATGGTCTCACAAGGTGTCTGAGGATCTCATCTCGGTACCTAATGGCAGTCATGCTACCTCTGGCGAGCACATGGAGGGCTGTTCAGTCCCCCAAAGAAATGCCACCCCACACCATTACTGACCCACCGCCAAACCAGTCATGCTGGAGGATGTTGCAGGCAGCTAAACATTATCCACGGCGTCTCCATACTCTATCACGCCTGTCACGTGCTCAGTGTGAACCTGCACAGGGCGCCAGTGGCGAATTTGCCAATCTTGGTCTTCTCTGGCAAATGCCAAATGTCCTGCATGGTGTTGGGCTGTAAGCACAACCCCCACCTGTGGACGTCGGGCCCTCATACCACCCTCATGGAGTCTGTTTCTGACCATTTGAGTGGACAAATACACATTTGTGGCCTGCTGGAGGTAATTTTGGAGGGCTCTGGTGGTGCTCCTCCTTGCACAATGGCGGAGGTAGCGATCCTGCTACTGGGTTGTTGCCCTCCTACAGCCTCCTCCACGTCTCCTGATGTACTGGCCTGTCTCCTGATAGCACATCCATGCTCAGGACACTAGGCTGACAGACACAGCAAACCTTATTGCCACAGCTCGCAGCTGGATGAGCTGCATTACCTGAGCCATTTGTGTGGGTTGTAGACTCCGTCTCATGCTACCACTAGATGGAAAGCACCGCCAGCATTCAAAAGTGACCAAAACATCAGCCAGGAAGCATATAAACAAAAAAGTGGTCTGTGGTCACCACCTGCAGAACCACTCCTTTATTGGGGGTGTCTTGCTAATTGCCTAAAATTTCCACCTGTTGTCTGTTCCATTTGCACAGCAGCATGTGAAATTGATTGTCAATCAGTGTTGCTTCCTGAGTGGACAGTGTGATTTCACAGAAGTGTGATTGACTTGGAGTTACATTGTGTTGTTTAAATGGGCACTGTCAGATACAAAAACTGTTGATATGTTGTAAAGCATGCAAAACCAAAAGGTTTTGCAATTTCTTTCATTAGAACATTTTCAATATTTCAAACTGAAAAAGCCAGTCAAACAACTGCCCCCCCCCCCCCCCCCGCCTGCTTGGACACATACTAGTCCTGCTGTGTCCAGGCATCATCACCCATGTCATGGACACACTTTCTTGACTGACAGCTGTGAGCGCAGGGAACAATCCTCCCACTGTCAGCTTGTGTCCCGCTACAGTCAGTGAGGACAAGCTGGGAGTTGTAGTTTTGCTAATGCTAGGGGAGATGTGAGCAGACAGAATACTGATGGAGGAGGCGGAGACATGCACAGTGAGGCCACACCCCCTCCCTTTGAGAGGAATTCAGATTAGCTCACTAGTCTAGTGAGCAATTGCAAAACCTTTTGGCTTTTTTGACGGTTACACTTTAAGTGTTCCCTTTATTTTTTGGAGCAGTGTACATACTATTCTGTTCTAATGTCGGTTTTAATCTTCACTTTTGGTTTCATTTCAAACAATACTAATAAAAGTTATATTTTAGGGTTGCATACATAGGGGTTTTTACCCCCGGGCTTCGGCCCTGGGGTTTTGATATATTGTGACTTTGGCCCCTAACTACTTTTTGGGTTAATCTGTTAAGTAATAGATTTAGTTTGATCATACAGTGGTCCCTCAAGTTACAATATTAATTGGTTCGAGGACAACCATTGTATGTTTAAACCATTGTATGTTGAGACCATAACTCTATGGAAACCTGGTAATTGGTTCTAAAGGCACCAAAATGTCATCCAAAAATAGAAAAAAGTGAGAATTAAAGAAAAATAAGTAGATAACTAATATAGATAAAGCAAGTCCTTACATATAAAAGTAAGAAAGATCTGCTGTGAGCTGTATATCACGGTCTGTCGGTTTTTCCCAAGCAGGGAGCCTCCAGATGTTGCAAAACATGCTGGGAGTTGTAGTTTTGCAACAGCTGGGGGCTCCCTGCTTGGGAAAAACTAGTCAATGTAGAGGACAGGGGTCCTGTACAGTACGCAGTGTCCTAAAAAAGTAACATGGAGTCGCCCACAGCCGGTGTCCAGAGGAGCAGCTAACCCTGGTACAGGTAAAGTGTAATACCTCCCTGTACTGTAGGAGGCACTACCAGACACCAGTCAGTGCATACACTTCAGTAATACAGGGGTTTTACCAGTAAATTGTCCATTCTGATTGATCAGTTCTTCCAGCCATTGACACGTTTCAAAGATCTGGAATGTCTGTACATTGTATGTTGAGTTTGGTTTCAACTTACAATGGTCCAGAAAAGACCATTGTATGTTGAAATTATTGTATGTTGAGGCCATTGTAAGTTGAGGGATCACTGTATATTTAAATTTTCGAATAAAAATAGGCCTTTTCTTATTGTTTGGGAATTCAGTCTTTCGAGGCCCTTAGAGCCATTTGTGTAAACTTGATATATTGTTTTTTTTATTTTATTTTTTTTTTTTTCCCTGCATTCCCTTAGGGAAATAATAATGTCAGGTTCCTGCAGTGTGAAAAAAATCCATACGTTTGAATGTGCTCCATATTTTTATGTCTTGTGGCATTGATCCCCTGCTACTAATAGCATGCAATAGGGGAGGCTTGTTTCCCTGTTCACTGTTCTCCAAAAAAATGTTAATAAGAGGAAGCGGCACGGTTGTTTTCTTTTTTTTCTTCCTTTTTGTCCTCGGCTAGGACAGCGCAGTCAGACAAAAGCAGAGTCATTTAGATTTGCTGTGCTAAATCAGCCTGACTTTTTGCCTCCAGAATTGTGCCTGTTCACTTTGTTAGCGGGCGTCTAATTGGAACAAATGTTTTTTATTTGGCAAAAAGACAGCTGCAGCGCCAAGGAAACCTATTAATTGAGCCCCTCCAATAATAAAACATTGTTACCGAGACGCTCCTTAACAGTAGCTGAGATGTGATTTTAGGAGTCAAGAGTCAGATAAATTGGTGGTTTTATGGAGGCAATTGAAAACACTCATGATTTATTTATTTTGTTTTTTTGTCTCCACTTTTCTTTTTAGGCGACTGCTGAAAATGAGGTTATGCATTTAAGTTTTTACTGTAGTTCTCAGTTTTCACAAAAGGGATCTTGTCACAGATAATCATATTTTGGTTAGCATAGAGATTCTTCACATTATATGGGATAATTGAGATCGGTTTTATGGTTTGAGTGTCTGCAACGTAACTTTCAGTTAAATCTAACCTTGAGTCGGTCTTGTGCTTCTACAATTTCTGTGGTATTTTTTTTTTTTTTTTTGTATCATTCTTCTTTTCTCTACTATGTGTCAACTTCAGTTAAGGATTTTGTCTACTAGCTGAGGATGGTGGCGAGAAGAATTGTCCACTGTTTTACAAAATCTAATATAGTGCTGGGTCGGAGCAAGGATAGAAAAAAATACCATACTTACCTAGCCAAGATCCCCTTCTAGTCCCCTGCATCTCCTGCTTGGCTCCATCCTGTCCCCCGTCCTTCTCTTTTCTTCTTCTGAAACAAGTGGCTTGCTGCTGGACCTGTCAGCTCAGCCAATCACTGGCCGTAGCAGTGTCCCTTCTCGGCCAGTGATTGGCTGAGACTTCAGGTCCTGCAGCAAGCCACTTGTTTCAGAAGCAGACAAGAAAGAACATTAGGGAAGAAAAATGGACAGGATCCTGATCTGAGGAAGGGAGGGCTCCTCTCGAAACGCGTCATTGCATGTTTTATTATTTTATTCTGTTTACCAAATACAATTTGGTTCCACTCTGGACCTTAAACTAAGCCTTGGTCCTACTCCGTTTTGTCTGAAAGAGCCGCAGCACCATCTACCAGGGGTATTCTTATATCTTCTCTGCAAGAAAGAACATTAGGAGACCAGACAGAGGCAAACGGAAGCTGCCGGGGACCAGCGGCGGAGCATGACTAGGTAGGTATGGGACAGCCAACGGCTGTCCGGGCATGCTGGGAGTTGCAGTTTTGTAATAGCTGGAGGGCCATTGTTTGGAGACCACTGCTATAGACTATGATTAAAGGAGTACTTCACTGGAAAACATTTTTTTTTTAAATCAACTGGTGCCAGAAAGTTAAACAGATCTGTAAATTACATCTATTAAATATATCAATCCTTCCAGTACTTATCAGCTGCTGTTACGATCCACATGAAGTTAGTTTATTTTAGAATTTCCTTTATGCCTGACCACAGTGCTCTCTGCTGACACCTCTGTCCATTTTAGGAATTGTCCAGAGCAGAATAGGTTTGCTTTGGAGATTTGCTCCTACTCTGGACGGTTCCTAAAATGGACAGAGGTGTCAGCAGAGAGCACTGTGGTCAGGCAGAAAGGAAATTCAAAAAGAAAAGAACTCCCTGAGGATCATACAGTAGCTGATAAGTATTGGAAGGATTAAAAAATGTTAATAGAAGTAATTTAAATCTGTTTAACTTTCTAGCACCAGTTGATAAAAAAAAAATGTTTTCAGTGGAGTACCCCTTTAATAAATACTTTTTAGCAGATTTTACTATGATCAAAGTGCAGATGGTTCAGCTTGGTTTACTTTTTGAAAAGTAGTATTATATGAACAGTCATTTAAAAAAAATTGTTGAGAGAGGTACCATATTTTTTGCCATAGAAGACGCACTTTTTCTTCCCCAAAACTGGGGGAGGGGGGGCAAAGTGGGTGCTTCTTATACGGCGAATACACATTAAAACCCTGTCATATTGCGGCGGTTCCTGTGGCCATCAACGGCCGGGACCCGCGGCTAATACAGGACATCAATGATCGCGGTGATGCCCTGTAATAACCCTTCAGACGTTCGAAGCGAAAGTGAAACTAACCCGGCTGCTCAGTCGGACTGTTAGGGACCTCTGTGGTGAAATTGTGGCATTCCGAACAGCCTAAAGGACACCGGGGGGGACTTTACCTGCCTCCTCTGTGTCCGATCGGCGAATGACTGCTCCGTGCCGGGATCCCCTGCATGGCCCGCGCTCTCCTTCTTCATCATCACGTCGTCGCGCACGCCGTCCCATCATCCAATAGGAGCGGCGTGCGGAGCGACGTGATGGCAGCGACCGAGAGCTAGGATCCCGTAGCGGTGGGGACACGTGAGTACTACCTGCTATACCAGTGGTCTTCAACCTGCGGACCTCCAGATGTAGCAAAACTACAACTCTTGGCATGCCCGGACAGCCAACGGCTGTTCACAGGTTGAAGATCACTGTCCTATACTTTACATTGTATTTGGTTCAGAATCTTTTTTTTCTAGATTTTCCTCCTTTAAAATTGGGTGCGTCTTACATGCCGGAGCGTCTTATACGGCGAAAAATACGGTATATTATATCTGATCAGTTCAGGTCCCAACAACCAGACAATGATATTGGGACATTTACAACAGTTAGAGCTTACCATGGCTATCCCTTGTTGAAAGGCTTTTTTATACAAAAGACTTTTCGGCAAATTGTGAGATCATTCATCCCATCATTGCTTCATGTAAGAGGTGAAAGCTTCTTCATTGGCTGATGCATGTTTTATATGGGGGAAAAAAATCCTCTTTTGTCATGCACTGCTGTCAATAATGGAAACAAACGGCCACATGAATAATCTTCATGCAGCTGTTCACCCTGTTCTATGGGCAGTGTAAACGATCAATGCATCTAGGGCCAATTGGCTTGCTATGTATTTGATCGGCAATGGTAATGGGCAGTAACCTGGACTCAGTGATTGGTTGGTAAATCTGACCAACTCTCCAATCATTTTTGTCAGGATGTTATTCAATGTGTTGACAATAAGCAGAGGACATGATCTCACACTGCAGTCACCTGTAGGGGAAAACCAAAAGCAAAATGTTTAGGCTATCCGCTACAGCAGAGTCCCATTGATTTCATTGAGATTCTATTGTACTGTGCACACCGTGGAATTTCCGCCAAAGAAATCCAGATTTTAGCACCCACAGAAATAATACATTTGTTAATTGTTTCTGCGGATTCCGCTTGACAGTGTATTGCCAACTATGGAGACATTTCTGAGTGGCCCTAGTGCTGAAAGAATTTGCAGAATGTCTACTCACAAAGTTTTAGCCGTGTGAACATAGCCTTAGTTCCTCTCCGATGCCACCACAAGAACATGAAGCATTACAAAAACCCCACTTGAATCAAATGTACGTAGAATGGAATATGTTTTATTTTGGTCTTTAGAAGCATAAGGCACTCAAACCAGATTTTTCTCCCACTGTTTCTGCATTAGTAATCAATTTATTTTTCTCTTTTTAAAGGGGTACTCTAACGCTAAGACATCTTATCCCCTATCCAAAGGATAGGGGACAAGATGCCTGATCGCCGTGGTCCTGTCGCTGGGGACCCCTGTGATCTTTCACTCGGCACACCGTTACCATTAGCCCCTGGAGCTTGTTCGCTCCGGGTCTGATGACTGGCGATCACGGGGCCGGAGTATTGTGACGTCACGGCTATGCCCCCGTGTGACATCACGCTCCGCCCCCTCAATGCGAGCGTATGGGAGTGGGCCATGACAACAAACAGAGAGCCTACAGTTGCAGTTTAGCAACATCTGAAGTCTCACTGTCTCGGAAGCTACACGGACCAGGCGGGGACAGGGAGCGCGTGGGGGGGGGGGGTTATAAGTGGACCTTGTCTTCTGTATACACTATATCCAGCTATCTATAGATAGCTGTATATCCTGTATACAGCCCAAAGGGGCTATAGGATCAGGGAGTCCTGTCAGTCTGGTGACGGGATTCCTGGTTCCTGTATAATATACATGGGTACTATATGGCCTGGGGAGGTGAGTAGTGATGTTATACATCACTCCTCATCTCCTTACACTCTGTGAACCGGGCGCTCAGCATCCGACCTACAGAGTGGTACCTGAAGACAGTGAGAAAATTGCCACAGGGGACAAAACTGGCTGTTTCCACACACCAGGAAAAACGCCAGAAAAAAAATGCCAAAACACAGGAAAAAGCTGTGGCAGTTTTTCTGGCGTTTTTGCTGGCATTTTTTAGGTGCAAATAAAAAAGTGGAAATTTAGCCATATGGCATTTTTTCATACAAATGTTTACTCGATGACCTTGGAACAAAACCGATTTCAATACTGAGTACATGTCTGTTATTATGTGCGCGAAGGACGCCCACTGACAGTAAATAACAGACTGCCTTTAATGATGTTAGCTTGCTTTGAGATACAAGTAAATTACATATCTTGTCAAAGTCTTCCTTGATTACCTAGTTGTTTCTGAAATGTTCAATTATAAACACATATTCACAGTTTTAATTTTTCAATTTTTTTTTTTTTTTTATAGAGCTGTTGGAAAAGTCTTAATAGGCGCAGTTATAAGCATTAAAAGTTTCTCATGAACCGCTTCCATTACAGTTTCTACTAAAACCATATTCAGCTCAATATAATATAGATTCTGTTGTAATGTTTTGCTGGGTCTATTATTCATCAAAGAAAATATTTGGCAGGTAAATTGCGATTTAATGGAGTCTAAATACAGAGAGATTTGTTGCCAACGCTGATGGCGGGTAAGACATTTGGCCATACGATGGATGACTCCGTAAACTCTGAATTTCATCCTCCCCATTTGTAACAAAGCAATGAATGTAACTAAGACTTAATAGATGGTAAAGGAACTATGAAGACACTTGGACAAGTAGCAAAGAAGCAGAATTTAGATAAACCTTAAATCTGTACTTATAGTTAGCTAAAGTTGAAAGATGTAACTATAGGGAATTTGCACCTGGGCCCTGGTGGCAGAGGGGGGCAAATGTGCCCTTCTGTCACATTAAAAGTTTTCAGTATTAAAAATGCCACATATAAGGGGGGGGGGGGGTGTCTTTTTACAGATGTCGCATTGGAGTTCAGGATTTACAAATTATGCCTAAGACCAAAGCTGGCATGCCCATTAGATAAGTGGTGGCCAAACCCAATGGTTTAGGTGGGATCAGTTATCTGTCTATTGTATATGGTGGGCCTCCTGATAACAGATGTTAGGGGAAAGATGGATAAAGCATGTTGGATTTCTACTGGATTTAGGTGGGACGGCCAACCATCTATGTATATGGGGGCTTCCTGACTCTCCCTTGATGACAGATGTTGGGAGCAAGATGGATGCGGCATGGTGTATTTCAACTGGATTTTCCCCCATGGTATTAAAGGGGTTATCCACCATAAGGTGATTTTAGTACGTACCTGGCAGACAGTAATGGACATGCTTAGGAAGGATCTGTGCTTATCTTTGGGCTAAGTGGCTATGTTGTGAGATTACCATAACACTGTGGCTGGCCGTTTGTGAACTGTTTGACTTTTCTTTTTTTGACTAAAAATTCCACAATTCCATCTTCCTCCCTCCCACACATCAGCCACCCCATCCATTGAAACATAAATGAGCTGCATCCATTCAAATCAGTTTGGTTTTCAATCAGGGTGCCTACAGCTGTTGCAGATTGATATCTCTCCCACCAAGCGATCACTCCACCCATTGAAGCAGACAGGCTCCCTGTCATCAGCTGACTAGTGAGTCAGGTCTCGGCCACATTGCAAGCTGGGAAAAATCTGAGACAACAGTCATTTTGTATGCTGGTAAAAATAAATATTGGAGTGAAAATCTCAGAATTGTGAGAAAACCGTCACACACAGGTACAGACACTATATTATGAACTACACTAACTTTACAGCCACTGTAGCATAGTCAAATAAAAAAAAAATCCTGGAATACCCCTTTAAGGAAACTTAAATGGCACTGTCACTTCGGGAAAAGTTTTGATCGGTCTTGATCTCAGTGCTGAGACCCATACCAATCGGGAGAAGTGTGCTGCATTGCTGTTCACTCTCCCACTCGTAGCAATTGTTGTCTTGATTTATAATGGAGCAGCGAGACAAAAATTACCATGACCCATGGAGTGAACAGCAATGCCATGCACATCTCCCTGCTCGTTCTCCTGATCAGTGGGGGTCTCAGCAGACCTATCAAAACATTTGAAATATGTCTCTGTTACATGTAAAAAAAATTCTAAGTGACAGTAGGTTAAGTCAGGCATATTTTTGGTTTGTTATATAAGGCAATAACATATTAGTGTTGTTTCATAATAATTACTTTATACATGAAGGCATTTCCTCCCAGTAATATAAATAAATATTCATGGGTAACTGGTTCATCAACCAGTTTTATTTTATAACATAACTAAATGGTATTTTATGGAAGTTGTTTTTAGGAAAAATTATTTTCATATATAACCAGTATCTAATGTTAATATGAAAGATTGTTGTCCAAATGGGCAATGGGGCAAAAAGGTTTTGATATTATCTTGGCTCATTGCAGTAATGTAACATTTTTATTATATTCTTTCCCAATTAAAAGAGAAAATGTAAAGCCCTAAATATTACATGAACGATTATTAGGAGAGATTCTCAGGCTGGGAACAGGAAGGATAGGCCTTCAAATTAAAGAATTTGGTCTCGAGGTATATCAATAGTCGCATTCTTACCGGTCCGTAATGAAGTCGGTTTAGGCAAATGACTTCAGGATGTGTGGCCTCTTGTGACCTTTCTCATATTTATATGACAATTGCAGGGCTTATTTGCAGTGATAATAACACAATTAGTTACATCCTGGTGTTAGTTTAATGATGCTAGATTAACTTGTGATTTCATATCTATGAATAAAATTGTCTTACGCTGGTTTCCAATGACTTGGTTGTGCTCGAACCCCAGGCCTATTGCTAAAAGATGCTGGTGAGAAAAAAATTATTGAGGAAATGGGAAAGAATATGTTAGAAAAAAGCTGACATAACTAAAGAAATAATTAAACCCTTCCTTGGGATCTTGTATAACATTGTAAGTAGCCACTTCTACTAATCTTCATGATATATTGGTCGCAAATAATGAGATACAGATGACAAACAGGAGAATATGAAGGGCGGGTGTTGGCTTTCTGAATATACCTGGGGCAATGGTAATGGGAAGGGATAGAGATACTATTGTACATTGCAATAACTGGTCTCATGAGACATTGGGCAGAACACCAAGGACATGTGCAATTGGTGTCATGTGCTTCCAACACCACAAGATATGCAGATTTATAAAGCAGCTCTTTAAGTACTGTTCTGAATTACTATTCTACACTCATGAACACTTTAGTTTATGAGTGCAGCTGAATTCTGGTGACTGAATAGTCTTAATCTGCATAATAATTGTACAGGCAGTAGAGTATTATTCATCTACGTAGTGTTTTTACGTAGGTGTCATTCATTAAATCCTTTGATATCTTTGTGTGTTCCAACAAAAGTCATTTTTTAAGCTCACTTTCTTAACTAAAAAAAAAAGGGGGCTATATTTTAGGAAGCTCTCCTCCGCTTTCAGGTGGATGGTTTATTCCCTGTCATTTTATTTCGAGAATAGAAATGTTTTATACCAGGCTAAATGGCAATTTTCCACCCTAACAATCATTCACAAGAGAGGGGATCAGGTGCAGTTTTAGATGGCAAGACATAATTGTAAAAGGTTGTTATTTCTTTCTTTCTTTATTTTTTGTACTTTTTTTTTTATTGGTGTAATTTAGTGGAAAAGGTTTCATTCGCACGGTTTTGCCATTGGGTGGTGAAAATGGAAAACGTATTAGATAACCTGACGGTAATTTACCTTTCACTTTCCACACCGTAGACTCTGACAGCTAAATCGATAAAAAAAATACATTCAAATGAAATGTTTCAAATTTAAACTAATTGCAATTGAAGAAAAAGCATACAAGGTATAATACTGGAATTAGCATAGCAGCAAAAGAAAGCTTAATATGTCAAAAGGACATACCGTACATTCGGACATGGAACTTTGTTAAATCATCATATTTCAGTATATATAATTTACAAATTATGTTGTTTATCTAATAATGTATAATTTTTGAGAGGTATTTTCCTAACTGAAAATTATTGTGCTCATGACGTGACAGGAGTGTGGGCTTTACTGAGGCGAGTAAAATCAAGCAATAGAAAAATTGGTGGGTAAGAAACATAGATTTTCCACCGTTTAGAAAGTTCCATTTTAAAAATAATTGAATTCAATTTTAATTTAAAGGGGTCTGTAATGTTTGTTTAGTTTATGAAATAGTGTTTGTACCTGTGTCTATGACTGGTCTCGCAATTCTTATGGGATTTTTTTTCAGTATACAAAATAAGTGTCATCTCACTTTCTCCCAGCTTGCAGTGCACCCCGAGACATTACATCACTAGTCAGGTGTTCAAAGAGAGGGAAATCATTCTCTGCAGGGCTGCAGAGAATTGTTGCTTAGGTGTGCTGCAATGAGTGGGGTGAATGATGTGTGGAAGGGGGAAAATTTAACTCACACTTACAAATAAGGAATCTTGGGACTTGTAGTTGCAGGAAGGGAACTTCAACAGGAAATAGCCAATTCACAAAAAGAATGCTACAGCGTTATAGTGAACTAACAACACAGCCATTTAGCCCCAAGACAAGCACACATCCTTCCTAAGCATGTCCATTACGGTCTGGCAGGTAAGTAAAAATTAGCAAAAAAAAAAGTTATTTTGTTAAAAAATAATTATTTTTTGCTTTTTGGTTAACACTATTTTTACCATTTATCCTGTTACAATGTAGGATTTAGAAAGGATATATTTTTTTATTTTTTACTTTTGAATTCAATATACTCCTATTGCCATTATTTATTAGACACCTTGGTTCCATTAAAGCAATGAAGGTAATATTAAATTATGTTTAGATAAAAAATTGGAACAAGAAGCAAAATCAGCAAATAATTAACGTTAACCTCTCGTAATGAGCCGGTTATACTGTCGAAGGTTCCATTACCTTGGGATCCACATTTACTTGGACACATTTAATAGGCATTAACACAGCTTGTACACACAGATGCTAGATGCATTGAGCACCATCTGTTTTAATAACTTTACCTAAACTACCATAAAATTCTAAGTGAAACATCGTACAATATGATCCCTTTGGCTAATGCGACTTTTCAAAATGCATCGCTTGAATTAGTGAAATGTTTCACTCCTACAGGTAATGGATTTCATAGATGTCTTTGCTGCCACAGTTTGTACAGTACAGAACAGTTTAGTTCCATTTACAATAAATTAAAATGAAGAAAAAATTTAAGATTTTATGAATTCTATTCAACAATACCCTAGTTACCTGTGATTCCTGGAAATCTAGGTAACAACTTTTAGAGTTACTATTAATGCAGATGTCCAGTCATGAATGAGCTTAAAAATGATATGTGAGCCAGTTCCTGCTAAAGCTGTGATCTATGACTACAGCTCTGCTACAGTACTTCCTCCAGGGGGGCTAAAGGAGTCAAAAAAATCACCTCCTTTCTTATCATGGATTCAGGCAGCTGATCTCCCTTTTCCTGAAGCCCTTCCTTCTTAGGCTCTGTTCACACTAGGAAATGTCCACGAGTAAATCTCTGTGCAGATATTCCACCTGACAGCGGAGCGCTGGCACTAGGACCGCTGGGGAATGTCTCATATACGGCAAGGCATTTATATGCGCAATTCCGCAGAAAGAATAAACATGTCTATTCTTTCTGCGGACACCAGAGTTTAAATTCCCGCACCAGATGTTAAAATCAATGGGACTCTGCTGCTGCAGAATCTCTGTGCGGAATTCCGCATGAAAATTCCATAACATAGTCTTAAATTTGTTCCTGTGTGTAAACACAAGCCCAGCAGAACCTCACAAATAAGTCAGTGCACGAAGATCTGATTTCTACAAAAGCAAGGGTGACATTAATATTAAAGGGGTACTCCACTGCTCAGCGTTTGGAACAAACTGTTCTGAACGCTGGAGCCGGTGCCGGGAGCTCGTGATGTCATAGCCCCACCCCATCATGATGACGTCATGAGGGGGCTGGGCTATGACGTCACTAGCTCCAGGTGCCGGCTCCAGCATTCAGAACAGTTTGTTCCAAACGCTGAGCAGTGGAGTACCCCTTTAAGAACAGGTTATAATATATTTAAATGATCCTGTAATTGCCTGATGAAATAGAGTACATCCAATTTTGGTTTAGATGTTGCCCGTGGTCAGATTGGGGCTATGTATAAGTGCTGAGACCATATTATACCTATTGACTGGTTTCACATTTGCGTAGTATGGACACCTGACTGCTGGTCCGTTGACCTAAACTAGCAAGTGTCAGCTCCAAAAGACAAGTTAATAATAATAATAATAATAATAATAATAATATAATATTATTAAAATAGCGCCGATAGATCTGGTAGCATATGGATCCCGGTGTTTGTAACCTAGGAGGGCGTGGTCCATCTTGCACCCATAATCTAGCTTAGATTGACAATGACTGGTGTTGCACTATAAATAAAATTCCCTAAAGCAATTTATGCCTTTGGCGAGCCCTCAGTTCGGATCATCGGCCCCATGGTTGGGCTAAGACTTGTAACTGCAATGGTACACTGTCAGGGTCCGGATGGGTATACAGTGAGGACACTGGAGGTGGATCCTCTGTGTCAGTGGGGTGATGACATGGGACGTACCAGGGGAACGGAGTCTAAGGGGTTACTGGTTTTCACCATAGCCCGCCGCAAAGCGGGATGGACTTGCAGCGGCAGGTAACCCCCAGGTCGTTCCACGCGATAGCGACTCAACCCCAGCTGACGGCTGAGACAGGCGCGGTACAAGGGATAAGGCAAGAGCAAGGTCGGACGTAGCAGAAGGTCAGGGCAGGCAGCAAGGATCGTAGTCAGGGGCAACGGCAGAGGGTCTGGAACACTGGCTTGGAACATACACAAGAACGCTTTCACTGGCACTGAAGCAACAAGATCCGGCGATACCAGGAAGGGGAAGTGGGTTTTTATAGTGAGGACACAGGTGAATGTATTTGATTGGGCCAGGCGCACTGGCCCTTTAAATCTCAGAGAGCCGGCGCGCGCGCGCCCTAGGGAGCGGGGCCGCGCACGCCGGGACTGAGCCGACGGAGGACGGGACAGGTGAGGGTATTGGGATGCGAGTCGCGGGCGGGCTACGCGGGTCTCGTCCCCGCTGGTGACACGAATGCAGTGCTCCCGGTCAGCGGGTCTGACTGGGGCGCTGCATGGAGGTGAACGCCGCGAGCGCTACGGGGAGGAGCAGGGACCCAGAGCGCTTGGCGTAACATACACATTTTTTTAAATATAAAAAGTATCTTACAATGTGGTCAATAACCTTGTTACAGGGTCTTCCCTTGTTAGAATCTCCAGCAGTTTGTTTAAATCTGTGGGGTGAACACAGCAGAAGGTGTTCAGTCTATCTGCAGCGCCATCACATAGGAAGTAACTAAAATCAATGGGCTGTCCATGTAATATGCGGTAGTAGGTACTTGGCTTCAGAGGAACCCGGATCACGGCGCTGATCGACCAGACAGGAAGATATGCTTAAAAGAGGATTTATTGACCAGAATGCAACGCATTTCGCTGCGCATGCGCAGCGAAACGCGTTGCATTCTGGTCAATAAATCCTTTTTTAAGCATATCTTCCTGTCTGGTCGATCAGCGCCGTGAGCCGGGTTCCTCTGAAGCCAAGTACCTACTACGACTTTTACTCCAGAGGGCAGTAGACAACCTTCTTCTACCTACCTATTCCATTGTTGTGTATGTGCTTACCCAACCACCCAGGGTGAGCAGTTCTAATATATATATATATATATATATATATATATATATATATATATATATATATATATATATTTAGCCCCCTGGGTCCAACAATATTATTCTATGGAGCGCTTACTTGTCTCTTGTAATATGCGGACATGCTGAGTCCTCCAGAGTGGAGGATTCTCTACTCTTAGCCATTCTCTGCTCTTTGTTCTTGATGGAGACTCTAAATAGTAGTTCTCCCATAGTAACTAGGTGTAAAGGGGTTATGCAGGAATAGAAAAACAGAGCTAATTACTTTCAAAAACCAATCCCGCTCCAGGTTGGGTGGTGTTCTACAGCTCAGTTCCATTGAAGTGAATGGAGCCAAGTTGTTATACCACACTCAACCTGAAGACAGACGGGGAGTGGTTTTTGAAAGAAATTAGCTATGTTTTTATATTCCTGGATAACTCCTTTAAAATTAAAAGTGATGGTCTAGCTTCAGCACGGCCGTATATGTTAGATCTGTGGGGGTCTGCTTCCAAGCGCTCAGGCTGCAAGGCGGTCCACACATTCACACACAGTACAGTTTGCAAGGTATTGTACTGAAGTTCCGTTCTCTTGAATTCTGCATCCTGAAAATCCCTTTTTCTTGAAGTTAAAGGGGTTATCCAGTCTCGGGAACCGCCCAGTTTAGAAGAGGTTTGCTATGGGGATTTGCTTCTAAACTGGGCGGTTCCCGAGACAGGTGTCATCAGAGAGGACTTAGACAGAAAAGAACAACCTTAACTTCAGAAGCTCATAAGTACTGAAAGGATTAAGATTTTTTAATAGAAGTAATTTACAAATCTGTTTAACTTTCTGGAGCCAGTTGATATATATAAAAAAGTTTTTTTTTTTCCTGGAATACCCCTTTAATCCTTTTAAATTTGTCACCTTATTTTTTGCTTACACGTATGCTATTATAAACTCCCAGGCCTTGAATGACATTGTATATACAAATAGCCATAAGGAGAAGATGGGTACACACAGTTTTAATGTCTAGGCGGCGCTGACAGTGATGTAGATGTAGGTTATTGCTTTTGTCAGGTCATAGGGAATGTGTTAATAATTGCAAAGCAATACAGCAAAACAAATCCCTTCTGCTTCCCCAGAGAAGGTTGACAGTAAATATCAGTGGTAAGAGAAATAGAAGTCCTTGCGTCCAGTGCTGTACACGGCGGAGCTCTCCTGCCATCTGTACATTGTTACCGCTAATGAATAATTATAGAAGGAGGCAGATTATAATCTGTAATCACAGACACCACTCCATTGTAATCATAGAAGGGCTACAGGAGACGCAAATGAACAGGTTACCATAGCAATAGCATAGATTTAACTAAATATTTTAGAAGTGAATTAGATTTAAAAAAAAAATTCTGATTAAAATTTATCCTTTAAATTCAAAACATTAAAGGAGTTATCCAGGAAAAAACTTTTTTTTATATATCAACTGGCTCCAGAAAGTGAAACAGATTTTTTAATTACTTCTATTAAAAAATCTTAATCCTTTCAGTACTTATGAGCTGGTGAAGTTGAGTTGTTCTTTTCTGTCTAAGTGCTCTCTGATGACACCTGTCTCGGGAACCGCCCAGTTTATAAGCAAATCCCCATAGCAAACCTATTCTACTCTGTGCAGTTCCCGAGACAAGCAGAGATGTCAGCAGAGAGCACTGTTGCCAGACAGAAAACAACAACTCAACTTCAGCAGCTGATAATTATTGAAAGGATTAAGATTTTTTAATAGAAGTAATTTACAAATCTGTTTAACTTTCTGGAGCCAGTTGATATATAAAAAAAAAGTTGTTTGCTGGATAGCCCCTTTAAAGCCAACCAACATAAAATAATCAATAAATATATATTCTGTATGCTGTACCTATACGACTTAGCTCCACCTGTCCATCTATGATGTGCTACCGGTGACTGACTGTGTCTTTATTTGCATTCATGCAGTTTTGCTTGTTGTCCTAGTGACAGCCCTGCATGCCAATTGGCCAACACTTATTGGCCCGGCCAATGAGGAGGCCAATCCGCATTGGCATCAGTGCTCACGCCTCCTAGAGGCAGGATATTCAAACTCCCTAATGTTTGAAACCTGTTCCTATAATTATGGTTTATCCCGTCACCAGCGTTCCTTATCTCGGTGATATACCCTGCCATGTGACATTTTGTTAGTGCCCTGATCATTCCCCTGTCTGCTGATTTTGTACTATACCACTGCCTAGGTTAGGCCCATTGCCTGTCCTGACTTTGTTTTTCTTCTGATGTTGTGCTTTGCTGTCCTTTTGGTTCTGGCCCTCCAGCTTGTTCCTGTTTACTCTTCGTCTGCTATTTTGGGCATTTTTTTGCCCATTCGTTATCGACCCAAACTATTTAATGCCTCTTGACGGTCCTGCAATTAGACCAATGTAAGGATCGTCGCCAAGTTGGGGGCCGTCATTTCGGGTGAATTGTCCAAGTAGGTAGGGAAGAGGGACAGTGAATATAGCCATATCTGGATTGCACTCTCTACAGCACATCTACCCTTCTAAACTGTTACGGTACCTACCATGATGGGTGAAGCCAGCAGTCAGGTTGAGTCTTGTTTCATCAGATATGCACAAGACGAGAGATGAAATGCTCAAACTTTCTACCTAATGAAATATTGTGTTGTTTTTCTTTATGACGTGTGAATTATGAAGAAGGATGCGGTGAAGCATTTTGTTTATTGATTGTTTATGAACTTGTTCCGCTCTCGGTTTGGAGCATTGTTGCTATAGCGACAAGCAAACAAGTTTCTAAAGCTCCCGGAGGGTTATGGCTAAAACTCTGCATCCTGTTTTTATTTTTTTCCGAAAATGTAAACAGTAAAGGAATGAAGGTAAAACATATTGTTAACTGCGGAAAATGTGCTGCTACTTTCAACAGATTGGCATATGGTAACAGTCACATTTTTCTTCTTAATTTCCTCGCCTGTTTTTTTTTTTATTATTATTATAAAGTGCAATTTGATTGTTATTTTTTGTTACTTAATTTACGGTAATCACAATCATTTGTATGAAAAAGACTAAATGCTGCTATACTTAGGAAGGTGTAGGAAACCATCCGTCTGACCTTAGATCTACTAAGATAGTGGTCTCCAAACTATGACTCTCCAAACATGGCAAAACTACAACTCTCAGCATAGTGGAAGTTGTAGTTGTGCAACAGCTAGAGGTCTACGGATTGGAGACCACTGAACTATGACATATGACTGGACATGCGATAGATGTCCACTCTGCATGCTATGATCCTTTAAAGCAGTATTTCCCAACCAGGGTGTCTCCATCTGTTGCAAAACTACAACTCCCAACAACCAGTTGATTTAAGAAAAAAAAAAAAAAAAAAGTTTTCCACCGGAGTACCCATTTAATAGAGAAGGCTCGTGCTTTTTGTACACTCGTACTATAAGAGTCCATATAACCGGACCCAATAAGCAAACAAAACAGCCCCTTGTAGAATGTGGATCTGGAGCAAATAGCTGATCATCCCAGGTTTCATGGACTCCAGACACAATATACATGAGAATTCATGGCCAGCCAGGCATTTCAATTACAGTGGCCCCTACAGGGGAAATGTAGTATTACAATAGCTTCTCATCCTAGCTATGCAGAAGCTACCCTGATTATTTTTTTTTTTTTTTACTTAAAGGGATACTACCGTGGAAAACTTTTTTTTTTTTTAAATCAACTGGTGCCAGAAAGTTAAACAGATTTGTAGATCACTTCTATTAAAAAATCTTAATCCTTCCAGTACTTTTTAGGGGCTGTATACTAAAGAGAAATCCAAAAAAGAAATGCATTTCCTGTGATGTCCTGACCACAGTGCTCTCTGCTGACCTCTGCTGTCCATTTTAGGAACGGGAGAAAATCCCCATAGCAAACATATGCTTTTCTGGACAGTTCTTAAAATGTACAGCAGAGGTGAGCAGAGAGCACTGTGGTCAGGACATCACAGGAAATGCATTTCTTTTTTTGATTTCTCTTTTCCCTAAAAAGTACTGGAAGGATTAAGATTTTTTAATAGAAGGGATTAACAAATCTGTTTAACTTTCTGGCACCAGTTGATTTAAAAAAAAAAAAAAAAAAAAAAGTTTTCCACGGTAGTACCCCTTTAATATAATATTTTTAGTTAGTTTTTTTTTATTTTATTTTTTTTATTTTTTTTGCAGAATAAAGCTAAATTCTTTGCACACTTCTGGCTATGCAAATGTAATGGAAAACAATGTTGAATTCTTCCTGCTGTTTGCAAGAAATATCCAAGTCATAAAAATAAGAAGCTGAAATACAAAAAAAAAAAAAAGAAAAAAAAAATTCAAATAAAAAATGAATTTCTATTATTTTTTTTACTGCACGTTTCCTGTTGTCTTGGTAGCCTTCTTTATATCAGGCTACTATTATAAATGTGCTTGCTTGCCGCATGTCAAACAAGTTTAATAATATGAATCAAACTGGCAGTGTGCTTCCTGGCAGGAGCGCAGTCTGTACAGATAATTGAATACATTTGTTTCTGGTTAGGAGGATGTGTCTCCAAGGCAAATTGGCATTTTCGTTTTGTGAGACAACAGACAGTCATTAAGTGAGTTTTGATTCTATATGTAGATAGTTATTTTCTTTCTCTAGCTTGGAAAACTAGGCTAGGATTATGAATTTCATTTTTCTTTTTTTAATGTTCTTCTGACATTTCATTGTAGGCTTCATTCATATATAAATATGCCCGAGCCTTTTTATGTACTGTACTCTGTATTTTAGACTTTCTCTAAGCCTAAAATTTAAATAGCTGTCCCAGATGATCCAAACCTCAATGTTTCTTTTTTTTTTTTTTTTCTCTTTTCCATTCGGAACAGTAAAATTCACTAGCGTAAATAAAACTAGGTCAAACGTTCCGCCATCATGCGAATACATTTTCCTTTACAAGAATAAATGACATGAATTTGAAAATGTAAACAGTCGAAGAAATGTAAATGGAAAAACAATGATTTATTTTGTTTGTTTAGATGAATCTCTAATGGGGGTCACCTGAGACCCCAAAAACATGAGACTGAGCTGTAATACTTGTCATAACCAGAGTGGCACTGTTTCTGAAAGTTAGCATCCATGATTTACCCTCCTTAAATATATATATATATATATATATATATATATATATATATATATATATATAATATATTTTTTTTTTATGACTATTTTGAGGAACCTTTCATTTGTAGAAGTCATAAATGATATAAGTGAGATGTATTTATGATGTAGGATAACTAAAAGGGGTACTCCACTGGAAGCCTTTTTTTTTTTTTTTTCAACTGGTGCCTGAAAGTTAAACGGATTTGTAAATTACTTCTATTAAAAAATCTTAATCCTTCCAGTACTTATCAGCTACTGTATACTATAGAGAAAATTATTTTCTATTTTAATTTCTTTTTTTTTTCTTGTCCACAGTGCTCTCTGCTGACACCTGTTGCCCATATCAGGAACTGTCCATAGCAGGAGAAAATCCCCATTGCAAACCTATGCTGCACTGGACACTTCCTGAAACAGAGGTGTCAGCAGACAGCACTGTGCCCAAGACAAAAAAAGAAATTCAAAAAGAAAATAAATTTCTTTGTAGCATACAGCAGCTGATAAGTAGATTTTTTAATAGAAGTCATTTACAAATCTGTTTAAAGGGGTTCTCCACCATAAAGTGATTTTAGTACCTACCTGGCAGACAGTAATGGACATGCTGAGGAAGGATCTGCACTTGTCTTGGGGTTAAATGGCTATGTTGTGAGATTACCATAACAATGGGGCTAGCTTTTTGTGAACTGGTATTTCCATTATCAATTTTTTTTTTTTTTTTACTACAAATCCCATAATTCCACTTTCCTCCCTCCCACACATCAGCCACCCCGCCCATTGAAAAATAAATGAGCTGCATCTATTCAAAAGACCTGTGGTTTTCAATCAGGGTGCCTACAGCTGTTGCATTAGTTGCAGATTGATCTCTCTCCCACCAGGCGATCGCTCCACCCATTGAATCAGCTGACTAGTGAGTCAGGTCTCGGCCATATTGCAACCTGGGAAAAATCTGAGACAACAGTCATTTTGTATGCTGGTAAAAATAAATCTTGGGGTGAAAATCACAGAAGAATTGTGAGAAATCCATCACACACAGGTACAGACACTATATTATGAACTACACTAACTTTACAGCCCCTGTAGCATGGTCAAATAAAAAAAAAAAATCCTGGAATACCCCTTTAACTTTCTGGCACCAGTTAATAAAAAAAAAATAATGTTTTCCACCAGAGAACCCCTTTAAATTTTGATCCGCTCAAGAATAATATTAACTAGGTGAAGCGTCACATTGGACATCTTCTTCTGTAGAACTGAGTAGCCCTCAATGGTGTTAAAATGTTGCAGATTTGGAGACAGTAAGGTGTTCTTAAAAATATATATATTTTCCTTAGGAGTAGGTGGTGCTCAGGGCCCGGTGCCCCAAATGAGAACACCGATACCTCAAGATATGTGATAGTTGGGGCCCTGTTAAAGGAATTGCAACTTAAGTTGGCCATACACCATCAATGGCTGTTTGCCACACATTCAGCTGACAGTTTTCTCTTTCAGTCTCCTCATATACATGAATGTTCTGCATGGCCAGATATTCATGTGTTTTTTTATGGACGGTATGTAAATTTCAGTGGATGAGCCTTTTTCCCCCCAACATCATCTGTTGCTGGACAGTCAGAAGGCCCTTATTAGACAGCCAGCCTTTGACTGTTTTGTGATGGAAGTGTATGGAGACTATAAATGGGCACTATTTTTCATTTTTTTAAAGAAAACAACCTTGTTGTAAAGACATATAAAAAAAAAAAATGTATTTAATGAGCATAAGTATTAATTACACCTGCAGCTTAAAGGGGTATTCCAGGATTTTTTTTTATTTCACTATTCTACAGGGGTTGTAATGTTAGTGTCTGTTCCCTACGTTTGATAGCTGGTCTCTCAATTCTTCAGTGATTTTTGCCCCCATGTTTATTTTTACCAGCATACAAAATTAGTGTTTTCTCAGGTTTTCCCAGGTTGTAGTGTGGTCCGAGACATTTCATCACTAGTCAGGTGTTCAAAGGATCCTGCCTGCTTCAATGGGTGGAGCAACCGCTGGGTGGGAGGGATTTGTAGTTTTACCACAGCACAGTATGGAGGGGAACTCAGGTGTGCTGCAATGGGTGGGGTGGCTGAAGTGTGGGAAGGAAAAAAAGGGACCTTACACTTACAAGCAAGGGATCCTGCGACTTTTAGTTGGACGGAAGAAATGCCAACAGGGAACAGCCATTTCACAAAAAGTAATCAGCTGTGTTATAGTGGACTTACAACACAACCCATTTGCTCCAAGACGAGCACAGATCCTTCCTAAGCATGTCCATTACTGTCTGGCAGGTAAGTATTAAAACCACCTTCTGGTGGAGAACCCCTTAAAGGCAAATTGCACACAAGCGTAATACAGGTGAAGTTCTACCCCCAAATCATGGCCACAAGGTTTGCACCAAGAATGGGTCTAATACAGTGTTTCCCTACCAGGACACCTCCAGCTGTTGCAAAACTACAATTCCCAACATGCCCGGACAGCTGAAGGCTGGCCGGGCATGCTCGGAGTTGTAGTTTTTCAACAGCAGGAGGCAGCCTGGTTGGCAGACGCTGGTCTAATAAGTTGAATAAAAATCATCAAAGGGATCTGTGATGGGGTTAGTTCAGGACATTAGACCCACAGTCCATAAGACATTTGGCCATAATACCGGTTCAGGTAGGTCTGTGATAGGTCTAGCTGCAATCCCAGCTCTTCTATGCTGTGACATGTTATGCTCAGGTATATAGTCTGCAGTCTCTTCATTAAGCTGCAGATTCGCCCCATAATCCTCCCGTATTCGCCGTTAATTAATGAATTGCGTAATGGAAGTTGTCAGCAATTTGGAGGAATGAAATATGAAGCAAAACGGAGCAGATTTGGCAGCGGTTGCTGGCATCGCCACTTTCTCTACAATATATCTTGGTTACATGCTTGGAATAATTTAATCAATGTTCTAATTAGGCAGTGATAGAAAATTACATTCTGTGCATCACTTCAAGGTGATTTCAGTTTATATACTGGAGTATATAGCATTAGCACTTTCTATTAGTCTAACTAAGCCTTTATAAATAACCCATTATTTCATAGTGGCAACATATTCCGGAGTGTTGTACTCTGAGTGTGCTCACTTTGATCCCTCAGGGTGTAAAGGTACAGTGATCCCTCAACTTACAATGGCCTCAACATACAATGGTTTCAACATACAATGGTCTTTTCTGGACCATTGTAACTTGAAACCAGATTCAACATACAATGCTATGGAATCTGCGAAACATGTCAAGGGCTGGAAGAACCGACCAATCAGAATGGACATTTCACTGGTTAAACCCCTGTATTCCTAAAGTGCATGCACTGACTGGTGTCTGGTAGCGCCCCCTAGAGTACAGGGTGGTACTACACGTTCTGTACTCTTTACCTGTACCAGGATTAGCTGCTCCTTTGGGCATCAGGTGAGGGCGGCTCCATTTTACTTTTTTCTAGGACATTGTGTGTTCTGTACAGGACCCTGAAGAAGCTTCTGTCTTCTACATAGACCAGTGTTTCCCAAAGAGGGTGCCTCCAGCTTTTGCAAAACTACAACTCCCAGCATGCCCAGACAGCCTTCGGCTTCAGTTCTTTTGTCCAAAGATTTTTTGGGGCATAATGGATATTATGGCACCCATACGGGAGAGCAGTTGGCTGAACGCTTATTCACATGAACATTGAGCATTAATATGTTCTGAATGGATAGAGGGGTAAGTTGCTGCCAGAGAACAACAGCCAGAACAAAATGTTCAGGCTGACCTATTGGACAGCGCTGAACAGTTAGTCACATTGGTCCCTTCCCCATTGGAGCTCACAATCTAACCTCTGTATGTCTTTGGAAACCCACACAACTATGTGGTGAACTAGGACCAGAGCATTGCAAGGCCCTATTGCTTACCATTCAGCTGGCACTTGAAGCCCAACATGCCCGATCCTTCTCTTCCCAACAACATCTCTCAGGGAATCATTGGGGCCACCCATACCCATTATACAGCTGTCTGGTCACATCTTATTATAGATGGAAACCTTTAAAGAAAATAATTTTTCAGAACACATCAAGAGTGTTCCCAAAATCACCCGATGGTGCGAGGCAGGATTATTGCTCCCATAGTCACCCATAAGTAAATCCATTATTGAAGAGCTGATGGCTCATGTAGATGCCACTGATCTCTGTTAGACAAAAAAAAAAGGTCATGTCACAGGGTTTACAATGTAGGTGGTAGAGCGAGGAAGGAGAGACCACATTTTACATTTATACATCTATTATTGGATCTCTTCCATGGGAAGACCACCAGTGTCTCTAATTACAGGCTACAATATAAACCTAATGCTCTTCCATTCATAAGAAGGATGGTTTTATGAGGTTCTAAGTATAGGCTAACCAGCTACTAAATGGTTCTCTGAAGGTATAACATTTTAGGGTGACTCTAAAGTTCAGAAACAACGTGGATATGTACAGATTTACAAATGTGGCATCTAACGTTTTTTGTGAGGGGTCTTCCATGTAAAGAACACTGTTCACTGATCATGTTGACCATATAAGATCACATTATCACCAACATTTACTTTTTCTTACTAGGTATTGACTTATTGGACGAGATGCAGTTGATTTATTCACTAATGCGCATATATATTTTCCCACAGTTCTAAGAGACGACTTCAGACAAAACCCTTCAGATGTGATGGTCGCAGTTGGAGAACCTGCAGTGATGGAGTGCCAACCTCCTCGGGGTCACCCAGAACCCACAATATCTTGGAAGAAAGATGGAACACCAATAGATGACAAAGACGAACGAATCACGGTAGGGAGTGTGGAGCTTTTCATAGCTGTTTTG
Source organism: Hyla sarda (assembly GCF_029499605.1). Lineage (NCBI taxonomy): Eukaryota > Metazoa > Chordata > Amphibia > Anura > Hylidae > Hyla > Hyla sarda. The sequence goes on from NC_079190.1 coordinate 455,568,144, forward strand.
TGAGATTAGTTTTGTAAGAGAGACCAACTGGAGACATGAACCTACTGGGTCACCAACAGATTTGGCTTAGGGCTGCACCATGAAACACAGTCTAGCAGATTGTTAACTCTTCACCCTTTAAAGGGGTACTCCACCCCTAGACATCTTATCCCCTATCCAAAGGATAGGGGATAAGATGTCAGATCACCGGGGTCCAGCTGCTGGGGAGCCCGGGATCGCCGATGCGGCACCGCGCTATCATTACTGCGCAGAGCGAGTCACGTAATGACGTCACATAATGACGGGCAATACAGGGGCTGGAGCATCGTTATGTCACGGCTCCGCACCCTCAATACAAGTATATGGGAGGGGGCGTGGCGGTCGTTACGCCCCCTGCCATAGACTTGCATTAAGGGGACGGGCCTTGATATCACAAGGGGCGGAGCCATGACGTCACGCTGCTTCGTCCCCTGTATCGCCCGTCATTACACACAGAGAAAATTCGCTCTGTGCAGCAATGATAGCGCGGTGCCGCATCGGCGATCACCGGGGCTCCCCAGCAGCGGGACCGCGGCGATCTGACATCTTATCCCCTATCCTTTGGATAGGGGATAAGATGTCTGGGGGCGGAGTACCCCTTTAATCCCTCCAAGGGGGTGTGGACCTTCCTTCTGGAAGTCCCCAGGTTGCTATCTCTGGAATTGTCTCTGTTAGCAACAGTATACAAACATGAACTTAAAGGGGTACTCTGCCTGAAAACATCTTATCCCCTATCCAAAGATAGGGGATAATATGTCTAATCGCGTGGGTCCTGCTGCTGGGGAACCCCTCAATCTCCACTACAGCACCCCAGTTATCTGGTGCACGAAGCGAACAAGCGGAGTACAAACTGTAAGGAACAGGAACATAGAATGTACCAAGGCAAAATGATCTTATTGTCCAGGCCCAGACTGGTGTTTGAAGGACTCTCATAAGGCTTAGGGTAAACCATCGCTTAGGGGAACTGAGTGCACTGGGCCTTTTGAGAGAACTTAGGCCAGCTCCTACCCATAGTCCATCAGCAGAGCCCTTGGTAAGAAAGGGAATGACCAACACCTAGAATGTTGAGTTGGAGCATTGTGACCAGGCACGTTCATGGGGTTCCATATGAGGGATCTTCAAAGTCAAAATCTTCCCTATTTCATTGTGATCCTTTTTCTAGTTCTATCTCAGATCCTCAATCCCAAAAGTCTATGTCCACTACAGTCTGGTCTGGTTTGAGACATGAAGTGATGTCATTTGATGACAGATCATTTACAGAGGAAACTGGCACTAAATGTTTTTTTTTTTCTCAGAACGTGGATCTTTAAATGGGTACTCTGGTGGAAAACATTATTATAATTTTTTTTTTTTCAATCAACTGGTGCCAGAAAGTTAAACAAATTTGTAAATGACTTCTATATAAAAATCGTAATCCTTCCAGTACTTATCAGCTGCTGTATGCTACAGAGGTCTGACCACAGTGCTCTCTGCTGACACCTCTGTCCATGTCAGGAACTGTCAGGAGCAGGAGCAAATCCCCATAGCAAACCTCTCCTGCTCTGGACAGTTTCTGACATGGACAGAGGTGTCAGCAGAGAGCACTGTGGTCAGACAAAAAAGAACTTCCTCTGCAGTATACAGCAGCTGATAAGTACTGGAAGGATTAAGATTTTTAAATAGAAGTAATTTACAAATCTGTTTAACTTTCTGGCACCAGTTGATTTTAAAAAAATAAATAAAAAATTAAAATTCCACCAGTTTACCACTTTAAGACTGGGGCTACCAGTTGGACCCCTTAGGTCAAATTTTGTTTGCCAGGCTTTATCATGTAGTTCTAACATCCCAAGTGCTGAGCAGTTGCAGTACCTATTGCAATTTATGCCATCACTGTAGAGCAGTGGTCTCAAACTGTGGCCCTCCAGATGTTGCAAAACTTCAACTCCCAGCATGTCCGGACAGCCAACGGCTGTCCGAACATGCTGGGAGTTGAAGTTTTGCAGCATCTGGAGGGCCACAGTTTGAGACCACTGCTGTAGAGGAACATACAAATAGACACTTTCAGCTTTGCTGCTTTATACCTCTTCCATAAACATTTTCCTGTTAAGTCTACAGCCCGATGACTCTTCACGCTACCAATAATTGTATTTGAAATTTGGTGGTAAATTTCATTGGGAAGCAGACACCATGGGCGCATTGAAATGTATTGCTGCACAATTGCTATTCATTTTATGTATTTCCTTGTGGTTTGACAAATTGTACAGAGTCTTAATATAATTTATCCTGTCGTGGTAACAAATGGACTCCTCATTGCGTAGGACTTCTTACCAAATTTAAAGAGACAGTCCATCCATCAGCATATACAATGAATGAGCCTTGCAACTTCCTTGCCACAATTACGTGAAGTAATAAGAATTCTATTGGAAATCTCAAGTCATTTCTGCCAGGGGCTAAACTCCCTATTCCATTGCTATGTATATATATATATATATATATATATATATATATATATATATATATATATATATATATAAAATACTGGGAAAGCAGCACAACCCACAAAGCAAAAAATGCAAAAAAATTGTTGGGTGCAAGCAACTAGTTGCGTCCGGTATGAGACCCCAATCCAGGTGCAGCAATACAAGATAGTCGCAGCACTCCAGGTATAGAAAAAAAATTAAAAAAAATAAAATAAAAATAAAAAAAACAAATAAAAATGTAATTTTTTTTTTTACACCTGGAGTGTATGTATATATATATATATATATATATATATATATATATATATATATATATATATGTTTTTTTTTTTTTTTTACTATATTTTATTCCAGACCTAATGCAATTAAATGAAAAAAAAAAAAGTGTAACTTGGCTCATTTTTGATAAGCAGGTTTGATGATATTAAAACAGTGTAACAAGATGTTAATCCATATGCTCAGGAAACAGCAGACGCTAATACTGGGCTTTTTCCGCCGGTGCCATCTCTTCTGGAATTACGATTGGCATTATTCTGTTTTGCTGATGAAGGACAAGTAACTGATTTGTAGTTTCTCAATCATTTTAATTAAAATACGGGGCCGCTTTGGGGAATCCTGGGAAATTCGCTACTGTATATATCACCATTGGAGACGCGCCATTTCTTGACTAGTTTATAAATATGTAGAGTGTACTGTATTCACTTAGGTAAATGAAAGTGTCACGGTGCTGAAGTGAATGTGAAGTATGTGCTAATGGGTGACTATATTATAAGGGGGCTATTATAATAGAGATTGTTGATCCTTTTGGCAACAATGTAAAGGTACCTGTATACATTACGTATGTGTTAGGCTTCTTTCACACGGCAGTGATGGCCGTTGGGGGAGCCCGAGGAATAACGGGAGAAAAATTACTGCATGTGTTGTCTTTTTCTCCCGCTACAAAATAACGGCGCCCGAAGGATTCCATTATAGTAAATGGGGTCCATCGGGACCCGTTATTACCCATTGTGTCCCGTCCCGATAAAGGCCATTAAGGGCTGGAGAAAAAAAAAGAGCCTAACGACCGTTTAAGGTCGGGGCACAGCGGCAGTGTGAAATGTGAAAGTAGCCTTAGCTGAAGACACCAATTTTGGCCGGACTGGACGACCATCAGTTGGTCTCCCGACTCTCCCCCGTCAGATGATGTCAAGGGAGAGAAGGATCAGGCATGTTGTAATTTCAGCTGACCAATCCTTTTGCTCCATGAAGACAAGCTGCTGCCTGAAGGGTCTGATAGCGGCTTGCCCCCCTATTTCCAATCTGAACTCATGAGCGCTCAGCTGAGTAGAGCTTCATGTGTACAGGAGGAGGGTCAAGAGAGATATTTGCCGGCTTGTGTGTTTGGACACCGTAAGATGGGAGAAATTTGAAAACTTGGAGTCGGGGGAAGAGTTGAGGATCAGGGATAATGTAATAATGTTATGTCTTATGGATTGTGTTTAATATAAAAGTCTTTCTATGTGAACAATTATTTTTACATATGTAAAAAAAAAAAAAAACATTATTAATATTAATAATAATAATAATAATAAGTATTATTATTAATAATATTAATAATAGTGGTAATATATATATATATATATATATATATATATATATATATATATATATAATGTTAGAGTGTTACAGTAACAACTGAGCACTCTTACTCTTATAGCACTAAAAGAGTTGGCGCATCCTAAACTATCTCACCACCATACAAACTCCTCCCGCCCCCTGCTGTCAGTGATATGAGATGGGGTTCCTAATGATAATTATAGGGGGCCAAGCATCTGGACTACTATCATTTTAACCCTTTTCCTTCTTGATGAGTATTATGTTTTTTTTTAGAACCATCATTTTTATATTTCACTATTAACCAAGCTGCTTAAGGGCTCGTTTTTTGCGGGCAAAGTTGCTTTTCTGATAGTAACAATTTATTGTACCATATAACGCATTGAAAAACAAGTTTTTTGGGTTTGGCAGTATGATTGCAGAGAGACCAATTTAGTATTTTTTTCAATGCTTTTCTACTTACAAAAAACTTTTTTTGATCACTTTGCATCGCCATATTTATAGATTTTTTTTCTATTGATGAACCTTCATGAGAGCTTGTTTTTTGAAGGACAACCTCTATTTTTGTTTGTCTTTTCTTTTTTTCCCCCCACTATTTTGGGGCCCATGTGACTTTTGCAACATCTCTGATATATAGGGAGGTAATTAATGTTATGCATTAGATATTGACTTTGAGGATATGTTAAGAATTTAATTAATATTTATAGTATTATTATTATTATTATGTTAACACTATTTGACATTGCTTTACTGCAGGATCAGTCCAGTAAAGTGTATGGGAAAGTTAGAGGGGTTATACAGGGATAGAAGCGCAGAGATATTTTCTTCCCAAAACAGCACCTCCTCAGGTTGTGTGAGGTATTGCAGCTCCGTTTCATTGATTTGAATGGAACCAAGTTGTAATACAACAACAGACAACCTGAGGACCGAGGTGGTGCTGTTTGGAAGAAATTAGCTCTGTCTTTCTATCCCTGGATAACCCCTTTAAGCAGACTGCAGGCTGCTGTTTATGGATCCTGTATTCTGCTGGGCATGCTGACTGCAGATTCCTATATTTTGCTGACAAAACTGCAAACTTGTAGCATATGAGATTGTTGGCTCGCCTCCATCCCTAACTGGGTGAGAAAATTCTAATATTAAAGAATTGCCAGGATGCAAACCCACAATATATATATATGCCTAGCAGATCCAAAGGCGGAGCTTGACTTTAAAGTGAGAAAATTCCCTATATTAAAGAGGGAAAAAAAAAATATTCTGTTTTAAAGCATGTAAATAAACAGGACTGTTCTCTCTCCCCTTTAATGTGGTTTGGTGTCTCGGAGTAATGAGGTTAAAAAGTGTTTTTCCCACCTGCTAGAACAAAGACACGAGCAAGATCAAAGGGTGGCGTGTTCTGCTCAACACCTGAACGGTCTGAAGAATTTCAATGTGGGCTTATAGAGCGCTAGTAAAATTCTGATTTACCTCCCTGTAATTGCCGCCTTCCATCCTTTCTTCTATAATCTTGTTTGACACCGGGGGTCATATTTGTCCAGCGATACAAAAAAAAAAAAAAAGTGGGGCAGAAACGAAGGGTTAGGAAGGAGTTAAATTAATAGGGCAAGGAGATAACAACTACTGTTACCTGGTACATAAACTCAGTAACGTTGGCTTTGTGTGCCAGAGCAAATAGTCTGAGAGATGGTCGCCTGGAAAACCAAGTACTGAGGAAACTAAAGATTTGAGAGTATGTTACACTTAAAGGGGTACTCCAGTGGAAAACTATTTTTGTTTAAATCAACTGGTGCCAGAAAGTTAAACATATCTGTAAATTACTTCTATTTAAAAATCTTAATCCTTCCAGTAGTTATCAGGTGCTGTATGCTAAAGAGGAAGTCCTTTTCTTTTTGATATTTTTTTTCCTGTCTGACCACAGTGCTCTCTGCTGACACCTCTGTCCATAGTAGGAACTGTCCAGGATAGGTTTGCAATGGGGATTTTCTCCTGCTCTGGACAGTTCCTAATATGGACAGAGGTGTCAGCAGAGAGCACTGTGGTCAGACCAGACAGAAAAGAAATTAAAAAAAGAAAAGATATTCCTGTGGAGCATACAACAGCTGATAAGTACCGGAATTATTAAGATTTTGAAATTGAAGTAATTTACAAATCTGTTTAACTTTCTGGCACCAGTTGATAAAAAAATTAATTAAATAAAATACATTTGCAAAAATGTCATTAACTAGTCATCTTCTTCTGTTGGTGTCGGTGGACCTCCAGCTGTTGCAAAACTACAACTTCCAGCATGCCCGGACAGCCAACGGCTCCCCATGTGTAGACCACTGACAAAGAGAGTAGTCAAGCTATGTAGGACCCTGTATGATGTCACCTTGTCTATATGGTTCCACAAGCCTATGGGCTCCATGTATTCTGCCCTATGATGCCACCCCTATAAATAATACTTGGTATTGGTGAGTGCTTGGGCCCTTTATATTGAGTTCACACACAACATTTATGAGAAAAATTGCACTTTTTTTGTGGAATTTTTCATGATGTATTTAAAGGGGTACTCCGGTGAAAAACAATTGTTTTCATATCAACTGGCTCCAGAAAGTTAAATAGATTTGTAAATTACTTCTATTAAAAAAATATTAATCCCACCAGTACTTATCAGCTGCTGAAGATGAGTTGTTCTTTTCTGTCTGTCAACTGCCGTTGGCTGTCCGGGCATGTTGGGAGTTGTAGTTTTGCAACAGCTGGAGGCACCCCAGTTAGGAAACACTGCTTTATAGGCTTGGTTTGTTCTTCCCAAAAATCATATTCTGAGATCAGACCTATAAGCAGTGGACAATCTTGACTAAAGAGGGTGGCACATGATTTAATGCCAGTGTCATGTGATGTCCTCCCCAGCTGGGCAGCAGCTTTCATAGCTCCTGTGTCTTTTTTTTTTTCTTCATTTATCCAACGTTCGTGAATACACCAAAGTTTTTTAATCACAGTTTAATACAGATGAGAATTGTGAAATATGTATCAGTTCCATCTTGGGAATCATAGTCCATGTATTTTAACCCCTTAAGGACACAGCCCATTATGACCTTAAAGGGGTATTCCAGGGAAAAAAAAACTTTTTTTTTATATCAACTGGCACCAGAAAGTTAAACAGATCTGTAAATTACTTTTATTAAAACATCTTAATCCTTCCAATAATTATCAGCTGCTGAAGTTGAGTTGTTCTTTTCTGTCTGGCAACAGTGCTCTCTGCTGACATCTCTGCTTGTCTCGGGAACTGCACAGAGTAGAAGAGGTTTGCCATGGGGATTTGCTTCTACCCTGGACAGTTCCCGAGACAGGTGTCATCAGAGAGCACTTGGACAGAAAAGAACAACTCAACTTCAGCAGCTCATAAGTACTGAAAGGATTACGATTTTTTTATAGAAGTAATTTACAAATCTGTTTAACTTTCTGGAGCCAGTTGATATATATATATAAAAAAAGGTTTTTTTTCCTGGATAACCCCTTTAACCCCTTAAGGACGCAGGACGTAAATGTACGTCCTGGTGAGGTGGTACTTAACGCACCAGGACGTACATTTACGTCCTAAGCATAACCGCGGGCATCGGAGCGATGCCCGTGTCATGCGCGGCTGATCCCGGCTGCTGATCGCAGCCAGGGACCTGCCGGCAATGGCCGACGCCCGCGATCTCGCGGGCGTCCGCCATTAACCCCTCAGGTGCCGGGATCAATACAGATCCCGGCATCTGCGGCAGTTCGCGATTTAAATGAACGATCGGATCGCCCGCAGCGCTGCTGCGGGGATACGATCATTCAGAACGCCGGACGGAGGTCCCCTCTCCTTCCTCCGTCCGGCTCCCGGCGTCTCCTGCTCTGGTCTGTGATCGAGCAGACCAGAGCAGGAGATGACCGATAATACTGATCTGTTCTATGTCCTATACATAGAACAGATCAGTATTAGCAATCATGGTATTGCTATGAATAGTCCCCTATGGGGACTATTCAAGTGTAAAAAAAAATTTAAAAAAATGTAAAAGTAAAAAAAAAGTGAAAAATCCCCTCCCCCAATAAAAAAGTAAAACGTCCGTTTTTTCCTATTTTACCCTCAAAAAGCGTAAAAAACATTTTTTATACACATATTTGGTATTGCCGCGTGCGTAAATGTCCGAACTATTAAAATAAAATGTTAATGATCCCGTACGGTGAACGGCGTGAACGAAAAAAAAAAAAAAGTCCAAAATTCCTACTTTTTTAATACATTTTATTAAAAAAAAAATTATAAAAAATGTATTAAAAGTTTTTTATATGCAAATGTGGTATCAAAAAAAAGTACAGATCATGGCGCAAAAAATGAGCCCCCATACCGCCACTTATACGGAAAAATAAAAAAGTTAGAGGTCATCAAAATAAAGGGATTATAAACGTACTAATTTGGTTAAAAAGTTTGTGATTTTTTTTAAGCGCAACAATAATATAAAAGTATATAATAATGGGTATCATTTTAATCATATTGACCCTCAGAATAAAGAACACATGTCATTTTTACCATAAATTGTACGGCGTGAAAACAAAACCTTCCAAAATTAGCAAAATTGCGTTTTTCGTTTTAATTGCCCCACAAAAATAGTGTTTTTTGGTTGCGCCATACATTTTATGATATAATGAGTGATGTCATTACAAAGGACAACTGGTCGCGCAAAAAACAAGCCCTCATACTAGTCTGTGGATGAAAATATAAAAGAGTTATGATTTTTAGAAGGCGAGGAGGAAAAAATGAAAACATAAAAATTTAATTGTCTGAGTCCTTAAGGACAAAATGGGCTGAGTCCTTAAGGGGTTAAGGACCAGAGTATTTTTTGCACATCTGACCACTGTCACTTTAACCATTAATAACTCTGAGATACTTTACCTAATCGTTCTGATTCCGAGATTGTTTTTTCGTGACATATTCTACTTTATGTTAGTGGTAAATTTTCGTTGATACTTGCATCATTTCTTGATGAAAAATTCAAAAATTTCTTGAAAAATTTGAAAATTTTGCATTTTTCTAACTTTGAAGCTCTCTGCTTGTTAGTAAAATAGACATACCAATTAAATTATATATTGATTCACAAATACAATATTTCTACTTTATATTTGCATCATAAAGTCGACATGTTTTTACTTTTAAGACAAAAAGAAAAAAAGACACGTGCCCCTAGTGTAATACTTCAAGACCCTGGGGTAAGGGAAGGGGTTGGTGTTCCACTTACCAGATGGTGTTGCGCTATGGGCACAACACCTAGATGAGCTCGAGTGATGATGCAGTGTGCTGAATGCAGCCTGGATCCTCCGGTATCAGCGTGGCTGGCCGGCTTGCAGAGATATCAGGAACAGGAAAGGGAAAAAATGATCCTTAATAGGCGCAAGAACAGCAGTGAAGGAGATTTCAATGGTCATCCATCGTTCATATAAAGATATTTATTGAGCACACAGTAGCAACGCGTTTCTTGCCCGGATCGGGCACTTCCTCAGGTAAATGTGCATGTACAAACATAAAAATGGCAGCAACTTAAATAGGCATGGATACGCAACTATTCAAAGGTCAAATCAATTAGGCTATTCAGGAACGCTAGTAACTAGACCAGCCGTAGTAAAAAGCACACGTATCAACTTAGTGATCTAGATAATTTACATAAAACAAACTTTATCACAAAAGAATTTGTCTCTAAAGGAAAGAGACATATACAGTAGTTGAATTTAGTAGGTTTGCAGCTTATTGCGCTGCAGTATCCTGATAGGAGAATATGGTTCAGTATTTGGAGATATCTGCTGAAAACTCACAGGACTTGTTGGGTTAAAGATCAGCAGAAGCCCTGTGTTAGGTATCAATGAGTAGATCGCTATTTTGTTGCATGGTGAGTTTAACTCACCACCGCTGTCTGGATCGGCTCCGCTATCAGCAGGAGCGCTATGTATATCGTAGCGGAATCAGAAAGGGGCAGGTGCTCCAGTTTAACTTTGATAGACAGCGCTTCACAGAGAGCGCTCTGCTATCAGCAGGAGCGCTATGTAAGTAGTGACGGAGTAGAAAAGGGGCGGGTGTTCTGGTATCACTAGGACGGGCATCCCTTTGCAGGCAGCGCTTAAAAAATATCGCTTCACAGGAAGCGCTATACATACCGTGGCGGGGTTGAAAAGGGGCGGATGTTATTATATCGCTATAATGATAGGTGCTTCATAGGGAGCGCTATCCAGGCAGGCTAAAAACTGGGTGGTGCTTCTGCTGATCATTCACCCAACAAGTCCTGTGAGTTTTCAGCAGATATCTCCAAATACTGAACCATATTCTCCTATCAGGATACTGCAGCACAATAAGCTGCGAACCTACTAAATTCAACTACTGTATATGTCTCTTTCCTTTAGAGACAAATTATTTTATGATAAAGTTTGTTTTATGTAAATTATCTAGATCACTAAGTTGATACGTGTGCTTTTTACTACGGCTGGTCTAGTTACTAGCGTTCCTGAATAGCCTAATTGATTTGACCCTTGAATAGTTGCGTATCCATGCCTATTTAAGTTGCTGCCATTTTTATGTTTGTACATGCACATTTGCCTGAGGAAGTGCCCGATCCGGGCAAGAAACGCGTTGCTACTGTGTGCTCAATAAATATCTTTATATGAACGATGGATGACCATTGAAATCTCCTTCACTGCTGTTATTGCGCCTATTGAGGATCATTTTTCCCTTTCCTGTTCCTGATGTTTTTACTTTTGGAAGACATCAGAGGACTTCAAAATTCAGCAGCAATTTTCAAATTTTTCACATCATTTTCAAAATTGGAATTTTTCAGGGCCCAGTTCAGTTTTGAAGTGGATTTGAAGGGCCTTCATATTAGAAATACCCCACAAATGACCCAATTATAGAAACTGCTCCCCTCAAAGTATTCAAAATGACATTCAGAAAGTTTTTACCCCTTTACGTGTTTCACAGGAATAGCAGTAAAGTGAAGGAGAAAATTCTAAATCTTTATTTTTTACACTCACATGTTCTTGTAGACCCAGTTTTTGAATTTTTACAAGGGGTAAAAGGAGAAAAGCCCCCCAAAATTTGTAACCCAATTTCTCTTGAGTAAGGAAAAACACATGGCACACTATTTTGGAAACTACACCCCTCAAGGCATGTAACAAAGGATACAGTGAGCCTTAACACCCCACAGGTGTTTGATAATGTTTCATTAAACTGGGATGTGAAAAGGAATAATATTATTTTTTACACTTAAATGCTGGGGTTACCCCAAATTTTTCATTTTTATGAGTGGTAACAGGAGAAAAATGTTCCCCACAATTTGTAAGTACATTTCTTTGGAGTAAGGACATACATCATATTTGGATGTAAACTGCTCTGCTGGGGCACACCATGTCTCGGAAGAGCAGGAGCACAATTCATATTTTGGAGAATTTTGCTGGATTCGGTCAGGGGCTTTGAACGTTTACAGAGCTACCATTGTGCCAGAAAAAAATAACAAAAAGAAACACCCACATGTGACCCTTTTACAGAGAGTACCTCCCTGGGGAAGGTGTATAGAGGGGACTTGAAATTTGGAATGGACGGGTGTTCCCAAATCTATTTTCCAGGAATGGATGAAGTGTACTATGGGGAAAATGAAAATGACAATTTTGCTACTGATATGCCAATTATGTTCCCAGAGTATAGCCAAAAGTAGGCGTACGTCGGCTTCCAAAAGAAGTGTGTATGTGTGTGTGCTTGGGTGCAAACTATATAACTGTGTGTGATTAGAAGTCCCACGGGCTTACAGGTATGCCCTGAATCCTTAAGTATCAGGGAGGCAGGGCGTACCTGAACGCCCTGTGTCCTAAACGGGTTAAAGGCAATTACCCACAATTCACATATAATACAATATTGTCTTTTCTTTTATAGAGTACCTGTCATCAAACCTTGTTTTCTAAACAAACTCAGATTATATTTCCTAACTACTCCTAACACCTGCCCTTAAAAATGTTTTGCCGAGCTTTAAAAAGCTCTGTATCATACCTTCCCCCTTGCTCACATTGTGTGAGCTTCCTACAGGAGAAAGTGGGCGTTCCCCAGCAGGGATGACATCACTGAAGCCTGCTAGAGCTGGGCCTCGCCATGTCCCACACGCACTTCCTGAGTTTGGTCTCCTGCCAGGCCGGGAGGAGACCAAACTAACTGTTTGACTTGTGCAGGGAACAGAACAGAGCCACCTAGGGGCCGTTTTTTCTATCACATTAAAAACATATAAAGGTTGAGAATTTTAACACCTAGTAAATAGCAAAGTGTCTTATAATTACATAACGAGCAATATATTAAAAATTTTGTTTGGTGTCAGGTACTCTTTAATATACTTTTATTAAATAGTTTATAATTTATTCATTTATTTATTCATTTATTTATCAAACAAAAACCAAGCAAAACTTTGGTTATTGTTCAAAGTTAACCCCCATACTCCCTTCTTATCATACTGACTTAATTGTAAATGTTTCAAAAATGGTTTGACCTCTCACTTTATCCATATAAAATAGATTTCCCTGATACAATTGACCCCTTATTTCTCCAGTTATAGAGTAAAACATGGATACCATTGACATTTCTACAAAACAACGAAAAAGAACAAGGTTTGATTTGACTTCATTCAATAGGTGTTCCTGATACATTTAACCCCTTATTCCTCTCCCCATAGTGTACAGTAATATATAGATACCCTTGAAATGGTTACAAAACAATGAAAAAGAACACAGTTCCCTGTATTAGCAAAAATAGAATTCACAGGGTCCAGAAGTCTTGTAACAATGTTTGCCTCAGTTCTGTGTCTTTGGACTCATTATTTGCTCACTTCATCAAAAAGCTGGCTGATAACCAATATGGCTACTTTACAGATTCTAAGGGTGTTACTTTAATTTCTTTAGCTTTTCAGAAATCCTGAACAGCAAATACTCTATAGTTAGGCACTGATACAGTCCTGTTGATTTCAATGCGATTTTGCTGCCCTGTGCACACGGTCTCAACCTTGGTGTCTGCAGAAACAATGAAAAGGTTAATTATTTCTGCATGGAAATGCGTTGCTGTCTATTGACAGTGGTCTTAGCCCTGGAGGAACATTCTAATTGTGCGGCATGTCATTCCACACATTTGCCTCTGTGTGAACATAGCCTAAAACCTACTCCAGCTATGAGCAGACATAGATTTTAGCCATAATTTACACCAATTTCTGGCAGGCCAACCCGCCTTTCCTCTTATCCTTGCCCACTTTTTGAAAGTGCTGTGGGTTGGGAAATTATGGAAAAAGTTGAAAACAAGATTGGCCCCAAATTTTTTTGCCAGTTTTTATAGTCTGGAAAAGTTTGGTGACACCTCCTATTATGGCGGCAGTATTGCTTGTCATCCAGAAACAGATATAACTAAGACATGGTCAAATAGATTTGGCAAATAATTGACACAAAGCGGTTTTGTTTAATTCACGCCCCCTTCTATAGACATGAATGGAGGGGGCGTGGCGTGACATCACTAGGGGGCATGACTGTGATGTCACGTCCCCGTCTTGGAGGCAGCACAGAATGCCAGGGGCTGCACCGAGATTGCAGGGGTCCCCAGTGGTGGGACCCCTGTGATCATATGTCTTATAAGATATAAAAACCAGGAATATCCTTTTAAAGGAGTTATCAAGAAATAGAAAAAGCAGACCTAGTTTCTTTCAAAAAACAGCACCATGCCTGTCCTCAGGTTATGGGTGATATTACAATGGAATGGAGCTAAAATACCATACCCAACCTGAGGACAGGTGTGGCATGGGTTTTGTAATAAGAAATCATCTCTGTTTTTCTATTTCTGCATAACCCAATTAAAGAACCTCATCTGGTATTAGCCAGAATCGATCTCTGTCTGCCTCCATCCCTCCTGAAGCTTCCAATATGCCGATACCTTACACAGCCCATTGATTTTGATGGGCGCCATTCAATGCTTAAAGAAAACCTGTCACGTTGATGACATGCAGGCATCATGTTATAGAGCAGATCAATACAGTATATAGTTTTGTGGGAAAAGAGTCAGTGGGACACGTTATATACTGATCTAAATCCCCAGTCATTCTGGGCTTAGGTGTCCAGTGGGAGGTTTTAATCAGTGGCTGACAGCTACAGTCAAACAGGGAAGGCTGCCAATCACTGAGTAGGTCCGCCCACTGGACTCCTTTACCCAAAATAAACAGAGTTTTTCATCAGTACATTACAAATTCTATTGAATTGTTTCACACAACTACTTCTGTTCTCTAACATTCTACCTCCTGAATAAAATATTCAGCATGATGGGTTCCCCCTTTTTTTTCCTGTGGTGACACTTTAGAGTAATGAAACACTTATTTTTTGGTTTCCCATTGATTATACCTAATCACTAGGGGGTACTTTAAAAAAATAAAAATAAATTGGCCAACAAGGATAACCTCTAATTTTATCATATTTTCTGCTATAAATATTAGGTTATGTTCACACAGAGTAAAATTTGACTACATATTTTATTTTACATTGTAAAATTGTGGCTATATATGCTCGCATAAAAAAAGAATACACAGCTGAATGTTACTCCGTGTGAACATACCTTTAGGGTGCGTTCACACATGCATATTTTTGCTGCAGATCTGCTGCAGATTTGCTGCTGCTGATTTTGCTGCCCATTGACTTCAATGGGCAACAAAATCTGCTGAAGCAAATCTGCAGCAGATCTGCAACAGAAAATATGCATGTGTGAACGCACCCTTATTGTGATTTTTGAGGTTTTTCTGTTGTTAGATTTCTTTTGTTCACCTCTACATCTCCATGGCATGTGTCCTCCAGGTTGTGGACTTTAAAGCCCTTAATCTTACATCAAACATTCCTTATCTAGGAGAATCTGCCATAATTTGGTGCTAAAACAAATGTCCTCGTAAACATTTTAGGAGATCATAAAGCTCAGACTGCAGTCCCTTCCTATAAACCAGTGCACTTATCGGAGTAGAGAGAAGAGGTCTCTGTGAGTTATGTTCCCATAGTTTTACAGTCTCCAGTTCCCTCCACATAGTAGTGTAATATTTGATCCGCTCCTATGATGTCTATCTTATGCTAATAGCTCCAGTCGCGCTTTACATCTAACTGCTATTGAATTGGATCACAACCGTACAAAGCAAAAATCAGCCTTAGAAGAATCTCCGCTGCTCTTTTCAAGCCCTGCTCCGCTTTCCTCCATGCTCTCACCTTCTGATAGCAGATTGGCTTATCTCCAGGACAAAAACTATTAGCATCTGAATAACTTTCATTCTGGTCTATCTCCGTAGACAGCAGGAACATTTTATAAGAAAAATGGCACTTATTTTCTGATTTTCGAGCTTTTCGTCTTCAGTCCTTGACATATGATAATAATTTGATTGATCTCAGTTCTTAAATTTGAGCAAACTCTATAAAAAAGGTTCTCCTAATATGCAAGTCTATGCTGCTCCTATTCTTCAGTACAGATCAATGGGGCAGATTTACTAATACTGTCTAACACTTAAAGGGGTATTCTGGCTTTATACATCTTATCCCCTATCCCCTGGGACCCCTGCGATCTCGGGGCAGCCCCCGGCATTCTGTGCTGGGTGCTGCCTCCGAGACGTGACAGCCACACCCCCTCCATTTATGTCTATGGAACCCAGACATGAATGGAGGTTGCATGGCGTGAAGTCACAAGGCCATTACGTCATGTTCGGTCTTGGAGGCAGTACCCGGCACAGAAATAGTGGGGGTCCCATCGGCAGGACCACTGCAATCACATCCTGTATAATGCAGGAATACCCCTTTATGTCAATGTCATTTGCAAATCAGAACAGGGCAATTTTAAAGGGGTACTCCACCCCTAGACATCTTATCCCCTATCCAAAGTGCGTAATGACGGGCGATACGCGGGACGGAGCAGCGTGAAGTCATGATGGCTCCGCCCCTCGTGACATCACGGCCCGTCCCCTTAATGCAAGTCTATGGGAGGGGGCGTGACGACCGCCACGCCCCCTCCCATAGACTTGTATTGAAAGGGGCGTGCCGTGACATCACGAGGGGCAGAGCTGTGACGTAACGATGCTCCGACCACTGTACTGCCCCTTTAAGTATAAAAAATAGTAAATGATACAAAAAAATCTAAAAACTAAATTGGATATTTTTTTAATCGTACTGATCATGCTAAAACATACTAAAACATGTCAGTTTGACCAGACACAGCGAAAAGCATAACATAGAACCCCCCCCCCCCCCCCACCACACACACACCAAATTTCAAACATAATTTCATTTGGTTTTGATGAATATTTTATGAAAAGATAAAGGGTGTCATTACAAAGTACAAAAAACAAGCCTTTATGTGGATTTACAGATTAAAAAAAGAGAAAAGCTAAATAAATTAATCCATAAATTAAATAAATAAATTTAAATAAATAAATAAATAAAGAGTTATGGATATCAAAAAGCAAGGAGATAGAATGATGCTGCAAAAATATTGGCTGTGTCCTTGAGAGGTAAAAAAATCGACAATGAAATCATGAAATTTTGAAATCCATATGAAAATGAATTTTGCTTTGTTCCCAGAAAATGGATACCCTGATATCTCCAGTCACATGTATACATGAGCTCCGCACTGGATATAAAATACAATTGAGTTTTTTTTTTATCAGGAAACTGTCAAATCCCTTCGCTGCCAGACAGACTGGAGATACCAGGAGGCAGAGATAGTTCGGGGCTTAGGGCCAGTTATTATCCTTTTACTTGATACATGTTACTTTATTTCTAGATTCAGTAGATTTTACATAAAATCAGCAGTAGGGCAAACAAGTGGGATTATATTAGCCTTCTGGATACCAGACCCAAAGTACATTATTAACTACACTATTACTTTGACAACCACAATGCCTATAAGGATTGTCAGCACTTCACAGATCTTGTAGCATAGACATCTGTATTGTTAAGAGTATGTTTACCCTACTGGATCACCGTGCGTAATTCCCATCAGGAATTCTGCTCGAAGATTCCGCTGCACTAATCTAGCATTGGAATGCCGCCAACCCATTCACGGTCTACACTTTGGAATTTCAGCGGCGGATAGCCCGCCTCTGAAATTCTGCCACCAAAAGAATGATCTTGGCCATTCTTTTAGGCGGAATCCAGGCAGGAGACATTACCAACTATGGGGACGACAATGTCTGTGCTGTCTTAGCGCTGTCTGATTCAGTGAACACCGGGTGCACTCAGAATCTCTGGCCGGAATTTTTCCAGCTGGAGATTCCGTAATGCGATGGCCACTCAGCTTCAACCTGCTTCATTCACTCACTTCAGTTGAACTAAGTAGCATACCACAGACAACCTGAGGACAGGGGTGAAATCAACTCTTTCTAGATATCCCCTTTAAAACCTACAGTACAGACCAAAAGTTTGGACTCACCTTCTCATTCAGGGTTTTCTTTATTTTCATGACTATGGAAATTGTAGATTCACACTGAAGGCATCAAAACTGTGAATTAACACATGTGGAATTATATACATAACAAAAACCTGTGAAAATATGTCATATTCTAGGTTCTAGCCACCTTTTGCTTTGATTACTGCTTTGTACACTCTTGGCATTCTCTTGAGGAGCTTCAAGAAGTAGTCACCTGAAATGGTCTTCCAACAGTCTTGAAGGAGTTCCCAGAGATGCTTAGCACTTGTTGGCACTTTTTGCCTTCACTCTGCGGTCCAGCTCACCCCAAACCATCTCGATTGGGTTCAGGTCTGGTGACTGTGGAGGCCAGGTCATCTGGCACAGCACCTCCTTCTTGGTCAAATAGCCCTTACACAGCCTGGAGGTGTGTTTGTGGTCATTATCCTGTTGAAAAATAAATGATGGTCCAACTAAACGCAAACTGGATGGAATAGCATGCCGCTGCAAGATGCTGTGGTAGACATGCTGGTTCAGTATGCCTTCAATTTTGAATAAATCCCCAACAGTGTCACCAGCAAAGCACCCCCACACCATCACACCTCCTCCTCCACAACAGCACACCTGTGAAGTGAAAACCATTTCAGGTGACTACCTCTTGAGTCTCAACACGAGAATGCCAAGAGTGTGCAAAGCAGTAATCAAAGCAAAAGGTGGCTACTTTAAAGAACCTAGAATATGACATATTTTCAGTTGTTTCACACTTTTTTGTTATGTCTATAATTCCACATGTGGTAATTCATAGTTTTAATGCCTTCAATGTGAATCTACAATTTTCATAGTCATGAAAATAAAGAAAACTCTGAATGAGAAGGTGTGTCCAAACTTTTGGTCTGTACTGTATGTACATAAGTAAGTATGTAATTGATGGGAGTCCGAGCACTTGGACCCCCATGAGAAGTCCCCCGAGTCAATAGAACGGTAAGATGCATATTTGACCACCACTCTATTCACCATCTTGGGAACACCATAGAGACTGAATGAAGCAGTGGCTGAGCATGCACGCTGGGGGACAAGGGACACCTGTTCTTTTGATTGGTTGGACTCCCACAGATCAAAAACGTATCCTGTGGACTTACCCTTTTTAGGCCATGTTAATGCAACAGAATTCTGAGTGGAATTCTCATTGCTTTCAATTAAATTTTGCTGCACTGTGGGGAAACATTTGCCATGGAAATCTATATTCCACATCAATTCTTTCATCGGAAGTGGCTCAGAAATGCATTGTTGTCTATGGAGATGGCACACGTCTGAGCATTCCTAGCACCACCATATTCTGTTGGCGCCTGCTATTTGCAGGATGTCCGACATTCTGCAAATGTTCCTCCGTGTGAACATAGCCTAAAGGGGTACTCCAGTGGGAAAATATATATATATATATATATATATATATATATATATATATATATATATACATATATATATATATATATATATATATATATATATATTTTTTTTTTTTTTTTTTCAATCAACTGCTGCCAGAAAGTTATACAGATTTGTAAATTACTTATATTTAAAAATCTTAATCCTTACAGTACTTATCAGCTGCTGTATGTTCCACAGGAAGTTGTATTTCTTTCTGGAGTAATTTTCAGTCTGACCACAGTGCTCTCTGCTGACACCTCTCTCCATGTCAGGAACTGTCCAGAGCAGGAGAGATTTGCTATGGGCATGTGCTTAATTAATAGTATTGTTGTTATATTTCACAAGCATGAGAAAGCCTTCAGCTTAGAGTCACTAATTGTAATCTGTTAATAAACCTTTATAATTTTTAGTTTAATGATTGATATGACATTAACATATTATTATAACTCACTACCAGCTTTAATGATTATATAATTATCATATGGAAATGTATGTTAATTCTTATTCAGTACCTCATTCTACACACTACATCTTGAAATGACTTTTGATTGTTTTGTTATTATAAAAACCCAATAAATAAAAAAAATCACTTTAAAAGGGATCTGCTTGTACTCTGGACATTGCCTGGCATGGACAGAGGTGTCAGCAGAGAGCACTGTGGTCAGACAGAAAATAAATTCAAAAAGAAAAGAACTTCCTCTGTAGTATACAGCAGCTGATAAGTACTGGAAGAATTAAGCTTTTTTTTAATAGAAGTAACTTACAAATCTTTATAACTTTCTGGCACTAGCTGATTTGAAAAAAATTCAACTGGAGTACCCCTTTAAGGCAAAGAGCTTAATACAAAAGGACATGATTATTATCAACAAGAATTGTCGTAACCTATCAGGACCTCTTAGAATAGATGGACTAAAGCCTCATGTCTTAATGGTCATTAGTATTCTCCTAGAGAAACCTGTAAGAGACGTCTAATCAGCCAAGTATCTCTGATTCACTTCTTATGAGCTGTGTGCTGATTAGACTGTTCCCCATTTAGAACAGTTGCAAAACTACAACTCCCAGCGTGTCTGGGTATGCTGAGACTGGTAGTTTTGCAACATCTTGGAGTTGTAGTTGTGCAACAGCTGGAGGCACAATGGTTTGGAAGCACTGATGTAGAAGAATGGATGGAATTCCCACTTTGCTTTACAGTGTGTGTATTTGTGTAGGGGGCTGCGTGCTCCAGGTACATAATCTCAGAGGGGCACAAATACCATGGGGCCGGAATCATCCCGCAGAGGCTTCCTGTGTATCAAATCATTTTATCCAATTGACATGCTTAGAGGGGAAGAGAAACGCAGACATGTCAGACAGCAGGTTCAGTGCGAGTTCATTCACTACTGATCATGAGACTTCAAAGACCATTCTTCACAGTAGTTTGGAGACGTAACCTTCTTCGCTGAGACTTGTTCACGTGTTATAGTTTATCCTTTTCCGTCATCCAACATAACGCTCTCCTTTTTTTCTGTTTTTTGTTCTGCCATATGACACGTGAGACAGTCTGAGTTCCATGTGGAAACCATTGAAGAAGGACTGAAGAGTCCACCCGTAGAAGTGTGCTGTGCATTCTCACTGAACAGGTCCCATGGTTAGATTCATTGAAATATACAACATGGAAACGATAGGGGAAATAGCAAATACTACACGACAGATATAGCAGTACAGTATAGCTTCAATGGAGTAGCTTCTCTCTAGGAGATGTATGTTGCTGTACTGTAACTGACAGTGCTAAGTCAGTGCGTTCCCGGTATACGTCAGCACACTGACAGAATGGTATGTCGATGTATATTGCAAAGTTCACACAGTAGTTTCACTACATGTGAACCTAACCAAATACTGCTATGATGTGCCTTTAAAGGGTTTCTCCGGTGCTTACACATCTTTTCCCCTATCCAAAGGATAGGGGATAAGATGCCTGATCGCGGGAGTCCCGCCGCTGGGGACCCCCGGGATCATGCACGCGGTGATAGCTGTCACGCCCCCACCCGTAGGCTTGCATTGAGGGGCGGAGCATGACGTCACACGTGGGCGGAGGTGTGACATCACACGCTGCCGGCCCGGTGGTCGCCTGTAATAAGACCCGGAGCGAACACCCTCCGGGGACTGATTACAAACGGGGTGCCGCGTGCATGATCACGGGGGTCCCCAGCAGCAGGACTCCCGCGATCAGGCATCTTATCCCCTATCCTTTGGATAGGGGAAAAGATGTGTAAGCACCGGAGTACCCCTTTAATCTAAGGGCAGTATCATGTGGAACCCAAGTTTGACCCTTTTTGGATTTCTCAACCTTTTGTCAGAAACATATAGAACAAAGCAACAATCATTTATTTATTTTTTTCAACTTTACAGACAAGGACAAATCTCCAGGATATATATTTACCTGAGATTTTTTTTTTTTGTGGTAGAAATACTTATTTTATTGCAAAAAAAATCTTATCCAGCAAGGAGCACTTGTTAGCAGTACCGGACTGGGGTGCTTTGGGCCCTTGAGAGAAAACAATTTCCATCTATGCACGTGGGGGCAAACAAGTATTTAGCCAGCCACCAATTGTGCAAGTTCTCCCACTTAAAAAGATGAGAGAGGCCTGTAATTTTCATTATAGGTATAATTCAACTATGAGAGACATAATGAGAAAAAAAATTCATAAAATCACATTGTCTGATTTTTAACCCCTTAAGGACTCAGCCCATTTTGGCCTTAAGGACTCAGACAATTTAATTTTTACGTCTTCATTTTTTCCTCCTCACCTTCTAAAAATCATAACTCTTTTATATTTTCATCCACAGACTAGTATGAGGGCTTGTTTTTTGCGCGACCAGTTGTCCTTTGTAATGACATCACTCATTATATCATAAAATGTATGGCGCAACCAAAAAACACTATTTTTGTGGGAAAATTAAAACGAAAAACGCAATTTTGCTAATTTTGGAAGGTTTCGTTTTCACGCCGTACAATTTATGGTAAAAATGACGTGTGTTCTTTATTCTGAGGGTCAATACGATTAAAATGATACCCATTATTACATACTTTTATATTATTGTTGCGCTTTAAAAAAATCACAAACTTTTTAACCAAATTAGTACGTTTATAATCCCTTTATTTTGATGACCTCTAACTTTTTTATTTTTCCGTATAAGCGGCGGTATGGGGGCTCATTTTTTGCGCCATGATCTGTACTTTTTTTGATACCACATTTGCATATAAAAAACTTTTAATACATTTTTTATAATTTTTTTTTAAATAAAATGTATTAAAAAAGTAGGAATTTTGGACTTTTTAAATTTTTTTTCGTTCACGCCATTAACCGTACGGGATCATTAACATTTTAATTTAATAGTTCGGACATTTTTTTTACTTTTACTTTTAAATTTTTTTACATTTTTTTTACACTTCAATAGTCCCCATAGGGGACTATTCATAGCAATACCATGATTGCTAATACTGATCTGTTCTATGTATAGGACATAGAACAGATCAGTATTATCGGTGATCTTCTGCTCTGGTCTGCTCGATCACAGACCAGAGCAGGAGATGCCGGGAGCCGCACGGAGGAAGGAGAGGGGACCTCCGTGCGGCGTTATGAATGATCGGATCCCCGCAGCAGCGCTGCGGGCGATCCGATCATTCATTCAAATCGCGCACTGCCGCAGATGCCGGGATCTCTATTGATCCCGGCACCTGAGGGGTTAATGGCGGACGCCCGCGAGATCGCGGGCGTCGGCCATTGCCGGCGGGTCCCTGGCTGCGATCAGCAGCCGGGATCAGCCGCGCATGACACTGGCATCGCTCCGATGCCCGCGGTTATGCTTAGGACGTAAATGTACGTCCTGGTGCGTTAAGTACCACCGCACCAGGACGTACATTTACGTCCTGCGTCCTTAAGGGGTTAAAGGATGTATTTGCAAATTTTGGTGGAAAATAAGAATTTGGTCAATAACAAAAGTCCATTTCAATACTTTGTTATATAACCTTGTTGGCGATGACAGAGGTCAAACGTTTTCTGTAAGTCTCCACAAGGTTTTCACACACTGTTGCTGGCATTTTGGCCCATTCCTCCATGCAGATCTCCTCTAGAGCAGTGATGTTTTGGGGCTGTCGCTGGGCAACATGGACTTTCAACTCCCTCCAAAGGTTTTCTATGGGGTTGAGATCTGGAGACTGGCTAGGCCACTCCAGGAATTGGAAATGCTTCTTACGAAGCCACCCCTTCGTTGCCCAGATGGTGTGTTTCAGATCATTGTCATGCTAAAAGACCCAGCCACATTTCATCTTCAATGCCCTTACTGATAGAAGGAGGTTTTCACTCAAAAACTCACGATACATGGCCCCATTCATTCTTTCCTTTACACGGATTCCTTTCCAAAAAGGTCTAATCTGACCATATGACTTTCTCCCAATACTAGTCTGGATCATCCAAATGCTCTCTAGCAAACTTCAGATGGGCCCGGACATGTACTGGTATAGGTACACAGAAAAAAACTGGAGTCACTCAAAAGAATATTTGCAAAAAATAAACATACTTTATTGAAATATATCATATAATAAAATAGGAGGATATTCACCCTGTCAAGGGGTGGTGTCCTCCCAGCAGGATCCAGTATTTATGCTCCCAGTAAACAATAACTTGTTGACACATCATAAGAGGAATTGATAATACCAGACGCAGCGTTGTTCTGGCACTCATGCCGCTGCACTCCCTGCCTCACCGACTTCCGGGTATCGCGTCCCGGACCCGATCAGGTGACCGGATCACATGATGCTGTATACCCCGAGTCATGCGAGACACTGCGCTGTGTTCGGCACTTCACTGAAGTGAAGCTAAATAAATTCGGACCAAACCAATTTTTTTCGCCGAATCGATCAAATCAAATTTTTCTAAAATTTGCTCATCTCTAGTGGCAACAATGGTACATATTCACTTTTCACTAATGTCTCTTAAATTCCTTGGTCTTCTCGCAGAGATAGTCGCTCTTGGTAATATATATTGTTTTAAGACTGAGCCAGTTGTTAACAGAGGCCAATACTTCTCCAAGGATTTCTGCATATTTTTCCAGTGTGAGTTATAATTGGTAACAAATCTCACTTTTGTAAATTCTTAATACTCACTTTTGGAGGGGGCATGACGGCTGTCAGACTTGGAGCCTCTAGCGCTGGCGCGCAGCTCACACAGGTGGGTGCTGCATGAGAGATTGCAGGGGTCCCCGCTATCAGACATTTTATCCCCTATGCTTTGGAAAGGGGATAAGATGCCTTAGGGCCAGAGTACCCCTTTAAGGTAACTTAAACCAGGAAGGTCCCATCTTGATTTGACCAATTTGGGCCACTTTCCTACTCCCCACACAGAACAATTTTGAGATATTTAAGTCTGAAAAATTCTTGGATCAAAGTTTTAGACTTGGTAACTTAATCCCTCCCTCTGTGCCATAACATTGTTACAACAAGCAGAATGACAGAAAAATTTACAAAATCTTCTGACATGATTTATGAATGTCTGTTCATAAAAATAAACTATGCAAAATGAGGATTCAATGAGCCCCACTTTCAAAGACGTTATATTCTCAATTCAAGATGTGCTTACACCAAACCCGAGCAAGTTTCACAAAGCAAGAACAAGAACTGATATTGAACACCTGCTCTTTACTGTCACATGGACCATCATGAATACCGCTCTATGCAAACAATTCAAGTTATTACAAGTGCCTCAAATATTTTCTGCTTGCACACGGATTCAGCTATCTGATGAAGAATGGAAGCCTTTGAAAGCATCAATTATAATAATAACTTACAGATGGTTAAAATATGTCAGATTGGCTGTAGAGTACTCTGTGGGAGCAGACTACCTTCTCCATCCTTCTCCCGGCCTTGGTTATAAAAGGGCACTACACCCATGGCCTATAGGTGTGGCCATTTTGCAACCACCACTATGGGTATAGCCAATGTCTCAAGGGAAATATACTTGGTTTTGTTCAATAATTTGGAGATTGTTCTTCGCGTTGTTGTTATCTCTTCAAGCATTTTTTCTATTTTAGTCCCATGGGGACTAACGTTAAAAAAAAGCATATGTTACCTACTGCGTGTATCCCTAAAAAGCCCTCCTCCTGTGTGGCTCTTCTTCCTCCTCCACCTATATTTGTGTAGTCCTGATAGGAAATATTGAAAGGAGACCAATTCTGACTTTTTTCATGTATTTTAGCTGATAATGAAAATATCTACATGGACTTAAGTGTGTCTTTTTCCACTTTACTACTTAAGTAGTATTGCTATCCCATCCATGACTACATCTAAGGATATTTTTCCCTTAAAATTCTAAACAGATTGGGGACTTTATCGTTAGGACAGAACCCAGGACGCATGAGTATTATTAGTTGGGCTTCTCCAAGAATGACAATACTACTTTGCAGTGGGTAGCCGGAGTGCGTCCCTAGTTTGTATGAAGCTTGTGTATTTACCATGAGTAGTTGAAGAGCTATATGGTGGTAAAAAGGCAAAGGATGTAGATGAAAGTACACATGCCTAGTGGTACTTTATAGGGGATGTATATCAAATTATGTCAATTGCTCTGTCTCCTCCTGGCAATATCCAAATTATGTAAGTGGCTAAAGATAGCCCTAAATTACAATAAACTGCAAAGATCCTTTAGCGGCGGCTTGTCTCATTGAGAACAAAAGGATCGGGCATATTGAAATTTTTCATGCCTGACTGTTCTCTTCACCAGCATGGGCTGTCAAGTGTGAGATGGGAGACCACCATACACATGACATGGCCAGCCCAGGTGAAATCAGTGGGTTTGATAATTATTTTATTTTATTTTTTATAAAAGTAATGTCAAAAAGTTGTTTAGTAGAAATGTGCATCAGTAGGAGAAATCCTAAACCTGAACCTAACCTGTATCCCACATCCTTTATAGTGCAGTTACATATACATGACTCAGTCCATCATTACTCTCAACCCTGCATATGGCCAATTGTCGCCATATTTTCAACTAATATAAAAACAAAACATATCTTGTCATTATTTTTTTGGAATTTCTTTTTGCTGAAGATATAAGTGAATTCCTTGTATGGTGAAGTATACATTTCAAAGCATTACATTGCAGCCTACACAATCTGTAGATATGTAATTTGTCATTCAGATGAAGGAGCGATCCAACACTTGACACTTCTCAGCACTTTAAATACTGTTTGGTGTTTTAATTACTCGGATATATAGGAGCATTTAGAGGATTCCCTGGTGTTTAATTAACATATGTCTTTGAAATAGTTTTACGTCAAAATTGGGATAAGTCAATAAGTTGAGGATTCCCTACAGGATCAGAATGTGGTCCTGGAGACATGAAACTAATTGCTCCTCTCCAGTAAGTGACAGGTTTCCTATGCATTGTTGTAAATCATTTCTTATATCCCAGAGGTTTAGGGGTCACTTATGTGCTTTCTTGGTGCACTATAAATATTCAATTTACATTGTGTTGTGTAGGTTTTAAAGTGTTTGACCAGCATAGAAAACCCAAGTTGGTATGCTATATTGATGAATTCTACATTAACAGGAAGGATATTTCCATCTCTTAAAGGGGTATTCCAGCTTTATACATATTATCCCCTATCCAAAGGATAAGATGTATGATCGCAGACGACCTGCTGCTGGGGACCCCCGTGATCTCAGTGCAGCCCTCGGAATTCTGTGCTGGGCGCTGCCTCCAAGATGTGGATGTGATGTCACGCCCATGCCCCCTAGTGACATCACCCCACGCCCCCTCCATTCGTGTCTATGGGAGGGGGGGGGGGCTGCACCAAGATCGTGACAGTCCCCAGCAGTGGGACTGCTGCAATCATTCATCTTATTCCCTTTCCTTTGAATAGGGGATCGGATTTATAAAGCCGGAATACCCCTTTAAGTGTGGTGACTGGTTACAAAGAGTGTATCTTGCTCTGGATGACTAATCCTGTTGTTACGCCGACCGCTCCGGGTCCCTGTTCCTCCCCGGAGCGCTCGCGGCGTCTCTCTCTCTGCAGCGCCCCGGACTGGGAGCGCTGCACTGACATTGCCGGCGGGGATGCGATTCGCATAGCGAGACGTGCCCGCTCGCGAATCACATCCCAAGTCACTTACCCGTCCCAGTCCCCGGCTGTCATGTTCTGGCGCATGTGGCTCCGCTCTCTAGGGCGCGCGCGCGCCAGCTCTCTAAGATTTAAAGGGCCAGTGCACCAATGATTGGTGCCTGGCCCAATCAGCCTAATTAGCTTCCACCTGCTCCCTGTCTATATTACCTCACTTCCCCTGTACTTCCTTGCCGGATCTTGTTGCCTTGTGCCAGTGAAAGCGTTTAGTGTTGTCCATAGCCTGTGTTCCAGATCTCCTGCTATCCTCATTGACTACGAACCTTGCCGCCTGCCCCGACCTTCTGCTACGTCTGACCTTGCCTCTGCCTAGTCCTTCTGTCCTACGCCTTCTCAGCAGTCAGCGAGGTTGAGCCGTTGCCGGTGGATACGACCTGGTTGCTACCGCCGCAGCAAGACCATCCCGCTTTGCGGCGGGTGAAAACCAGTAGCAACCCTAGAACCGGTCCACCGACTAGGTCCACGCCAATCCCTCGCTGACACAGAGGATCGACGTCCAGCCTGCCGAATCGTAACACCTGTCCTGTGTGGGGAACTATTGCATTTCCCGAGCCGCTGTGTAAACGGGCACCTATCTCTTAGATCGGCGCTTGCTTACAGAGCCTCTTACAAGGCTTGGTACTGGGAGGGTTGGCCAAACAATCACTAGATCAGTCCTTTGCTATGGGTTGCACATTCCTTATTGCTGATCATTTATCAGGTAGAAATGACCCGATCAGCTGACTGATGGTTTTGTTATACAGAGTGATATCGACCTATTTGCCCAATAATTACCCAATGTAACAGGGCTCTTACACAGACAATCCATTGAATTATTTGGCCAATGTGCAGCCTTTTAGGAATCGGTTTTGGTCTTGCCAGCCAAGAGATGCACAGAGGGAATAGAAAGACCTGGATATTCGTTAGGATCCACCGAACCATACATGATTAGATTAATCACAGATATCTTTCTCCATTTCAGTGTTTAGGAAACCCTTTGTCAGATGAACTGGCGTGTATCACCGCGCTCTATCCTGTGACTGATGTTTCTTCTAGGGAAACCATATCATATTCTAGTTCAGAGTCCTGTGAAGAACTAGTACTGGATTTCCCCTTCTCTGACACAGTTGGAAAAAAAAAAATGTTAGAGGCTTCTTTGGCTGTTTATATGGATATAAAATATGTGTGTTTATTCTCCTACCCTTAATCTAACATACCTTAATATGTAGGACTGGCCCCCTTCCTTTCGGGGGCCCAACAACAATAGGAAAGCATCATGTAACATCACGTAGGTTCCCCCTAGCCTTTCCTTTTACTACTATGAGGATGTTCACACTACAGAAAGTCCACACGGAAAATCTCCCTGTGGACATTCCGCAGACTGCGGCCGCCAGCACAATATGCTGTCACTAGAATGACACAGGAATGTGCCGCCTAATAGACGGCTATGCATTCTGTGCGTAGTCTGCAAAAAGAATGAACAGGTTCATTCTTTCTGCAGACACGGAATTCGGAATTTCCGTGCGGGAAACATCTGCCATCGGAATTCCGCTGTGTGCACAGTGCTGCAGAATCCTGTTGAAGCAGCTGAATCTGTGACAAATTCCAATGCTGAATCTGGCACAGAATGTCCACACAGAAAATCTCTGTGCGGACATTTCGGAGAATGAAGGCGCTGGCGTAATATGCTGGCACTAGGACCGCACGGGAATGTGCCATCTCATAGACAGCTATGCATTCCATTAACACGTTCATTCTTTCTGCTGACACGAAAAGCAGAATTTCCATGCCAGAAACATGGACAGGAATTCCGGACGTGAGCACAGTACAGCAGAATCCTGTTAAAATCTACGGGACTCTGCTGCTCTGGAATCTCCACCGGAATTCCGCACGGAGATTCCGGATGTGTGAAAATGGCCCAACAGAATGAAAATCTAATGAATTTGCATAAGTATCATTTACTCATGAATACACAATATTCAAATATATTTTCATATCTAAATGTTACCTTCCTTTCCTTATAAGTTCCTATGGTGCCTATATGTAAATATGGCCATTGTCTTCCAACCATTATCCATGTAGGATCTTGCAAAATGGCATACATCAAGGAAGCTTTTGAATTCTGAAGATAGTAGTGCAGTGGTATAGGGTAAGGATGCAATTACAGTTGACTCTGGCTATCTCAGTCACTGGGAAATTTGGGGAAAAATGTCTGATCAAATTCTGCGTCCAGTGCTAGCAAAGCCACCGGATAACACATTACAGAGTCTGCACAAGCTCATGATGCAGATCGTTCAGCATAGGTAACTATGACAGGTAGAATTGCCCTTTAGCAATAACTTGTGGCTTCCTATCATGTGGCATCAACCAGATCTGGTGCACAGTGCAGAGTTACATAGTATGGATTTGTACATGATCTCCATTTCCTTTCTAGTGCCATTGTGTCCATCAATGTAGACAATCTCCCTGTTTTTCCTGCTTCTCCAGATGTTCTTCTGTGCATTAACACATGCTACATTTCAGCCATAAGACCTGGTGTAAAAGATACAAGGACTATTTTTGTCATTATGCTTTTTTTATTTGCTGTATACCCATTTAATGAAGTGCACTCAAAAGATTTCCCTGTATTAGAGCGTCAGGGTTATCCATTTGAAATAGCGATGAACATACAACGCCAAAGATCCCAAAAGGCCTCAACATTTGTGCATGTGAAATCTTATACTTTTTCTCTACCTGAACACTTAATCTTACTCCACTCAGTCACATCACCATCCGTCTTACTTAGTGCTTGTGAATAGAAGGATTGCATGGACCCTTAATGAGACTACCACAAATGAGACAGTCTATAGTATGAAGAGCCCCTATGGTATCTCTGCATAGTAGAGACACAATATATTAGGTTTCCTATGTACAGCTTGTACCCTCAGTGTACATGTATTGTGCTCTTAAAATATGACAAGAAGCATCTGGAAAAATAAAAAATGTGATGTAATTATATCTTTAAACATTCAATTTTCATTTCTTTTTCAGATACGAGGAGGAAAACTAATGATCACCTACACAAGAAAAAGCGATGCAGGAAAATATGTGTGTGTTGGCACCAATATGGTGGGTGAAAGGGAAAGTGAGGTAGCTGAACTAACAGTATTAGGTAAGAATTTTCTTCAGTTTTCATTATTTTTAAATTTTTGTTATCTATCTATCAGCAAAAACTCCACACACTGGGCTTGTTCCCTGTGTGAGCTGCAGGGAGGGGCTTCTGTGAGCTTGAGCAGGGAAGGCAATGTGTTGCCCTCCAGCTAATCAGGGACACTCAAACACTGAAGGTGTCAACTCTCTGAGCTAAGGAGAAAGAAGAGTGAAGTGTCATCTACGGTAGACACTAGTCTTCAATGTGATAAGATCTCCTGGACTTCCTGCCTGGAGAGAAGCAGGATATTTCCTTAGCAAAGATTACACAATCCAAAGTTATCTAACTTTATCATGTACAGCTATATAAAGGTAATTTCATTTGGCTGGAGTTCTCCTTTAAACAATAAACTATCCCAAGAAAAAAAAAATAAGTTCTATGGAACCACATTGAGCTGTATGAGGAATCTACTGATTCCTCCTTAAAGTCCCCTAAGGAGACTAAAGAAAAAAATAAAAGATTGAATAATAAGTTTTAAAAACACCCATAAATCCATTCCATATTAAAAGTTTGAATTGTCCCCCTTTTCCCAAATTCCATATAAAAATATGTATCCCTAATAAAAATAAACATATGTGGTATCATCGCGTGCGTAAATGTCTGAACTATAAAAATATAATGTTACTTAAACTACACGTTCAATGGCGTACACGCAAAAAAATTAGCCCTCATACATCCCTGTATATGGGAAAATAAAAAAAAAGTTATAGGGGTCAGAAGATAACAATTTTACACATACTAATTGTGGTGCATGTAGTTATATATTTTTTATGGCTTTTTCCCCCCAATTTTACCCCACAAATATTTTTTTCCTGCTTTTGCCGTAAATTTTGTGGTGAAATGATTGATGTCTTAAAGTACAATTGGTGGCACACAAAAAAGTGCAAAATTAAGTGTTAGAAGTTTTTAGAAGGTGATGAGAAAAAAAATTAAAGTGCAAAAACTGAAAAACCCTGCGTCCTTAAGGGCTTAAAAAGTCTAAATACATGAACATAGTTAATATATGAACTACTTGACTACAACAACATTTCTAATGTTTATAGAATTCCGATTTGCTTAAAGTTTGAATTCCATCATCTAGGCCAAAGAAAAAAAAAAGAAAAGAAATCTCTTGTATAACAGACATTGAAAATATTGTAGATGACTTCAAACCATCAACAGCAGATAAACAATGTTAGCTTTTTCACAAAACATCTCGCTTTAATCTAATTAGTTTATTCTGCGTTCTACCGGCACAGAAAAAAAGTCCCATAGGATAAAATGCTTTTGTTGAAACAGGTGCTGTTTGTTATTTTTGGCAGTAATAAGTGAGAGAGAACATTTTAGTCATTGCCTGTCATTATAATTATATCTCCTGGAGAAGAGTATTAAAGAGTACTACTAATCCTGGAAGGAAAGTAATCATCATTTTTTGCATTCCCTTCATGGTGATAGTAGAAATAGCTAACTTGGGCTGCAATTATATATGTAAAAATAACAGTATTTAAGCTTGCTGGGTTATTACGTTCTGATTTGTCGCAGCTTCCGAAAGTGTCATGTTGCATCGTCTGATCAAAGTGTAAAGCGTGTCCTTAGGAGCAATTATTAGTTTCTTCAGGCCAGGATTAGACCAGAGAAACATAAGCAACTTTTTTTGACTAGTGATGGTTGGC
The DNA here is from genome assembly GCF_029499605.1 of Hyla sarda. Taxonomy (NCBI): domain Eukaryota; kingdom Metazoa; phylum Chordata; class Amphibia; order Anura; family Hylidae; genus Hyla; species Hyla sarda. Next base: position 455,600,040 of record NC_079190.1, read on the forward strand.
TATCCTCACAACCCTGTAGGCTTTCCGATTAAGGGGGGTAAGGTTTTTTTCCATGAAAAATATATATGAAGCCTTCAGACAACTGTGGAACAGGTGGCGTTCCGGTAATTGAAACTAGACGCTCGGATCATGAATAAATAAACTTTAACATTTGTATCTAATCCTTGGTCTTGGTTTCACACCTTGACTTTCATCAAGGGCGTAAAAACAACATTTTCAGCCAGTTCCAGACATGTTAGAGCTGAATGGTTGGGTGACCTAGGAAAGCTAAATTTTAGCAGGTTTATGATTTGTCCTTATGGGGAATTATGAAGATGATGACTAGTGAGTGGACTTGGGTAACACTATACAGTATTTAAGAAAATAGAGATTACTTGGCTTGAGCTGATGTAGAATATTTAGTTTTGTGCAGGGGTATACACATAGGCGAGGGAATACATGGCAAAAAGTTAAAAAGTTGCCTTGTGATGGTTTACGTCAACACAACCTTCTGTTATAACCATCAGTCAAAGTCTATAACTACTATTAGTGGATGCGGAAAGAAGAATCCTTTACCTAAGGAGGGAAGAAGTAGGGACAAACTAAGTTACTCCCTCTCCACTGGTCATGTGGCAGCTGCATTGGCAGAATCTTTGGTCCAAGGGAAAAAATTTACCTCGTGATAGTTTATGTCCACACACCCTTCTGTTATAACCATCAGTCCAAGTCTACCACTACTATTTTGGTGGATGTGGAAAGCAGAAGCCTTTTCCTAAGTAACTACCAACTGGGAAGAAGGGTGGAAAAAACTATTTAAGTTGCTCCTTTTCCACCGGTCTTGCCGCAGCTGTATCAGCAGAATATATCGTATGTGTGTCCTTCCCTCTTGAATCAGTTCCTGTATTTTAAAACATCCTTATGGTGCCCATACATACTGGATAAAACGCAACCAGCTTTGCCATTCAAACTTGTATGGAAGCCAGTTGACTCACTCCTAATGGCAGATGTTGGAGAAAAGAATGATCAGAAAGGTTGGATTTCACTCTGCCCAATTCTTAGTACACTGGACAAACCTCTGCAAAACACCACTTACTCTCTTCTACTCATTAGGATAAACATGGATGCTTAGCCAAGTCCAAATATATACAGTGGAATCAGTAGAGTTCGCTTACATTTATGGTGTGTGGGTGGCTTTAGACATTTGCCACATTACATTTTTATTGTTTGTAGTCGATGAAATTATGGTCCATTGAATCTAAAAATATGACCGAATATATAACTGAAATATGAATGACTTTCTTTTTACTTTACAGAAAGACCATCCTTTGTAAGGAGGCCGAGTAACATGGCAGTCACTGTAGACGATAGTGTTGAGTTTAAATGTGAGGCTCGAGGTGATCCCGTTCCTACTGTACGGTGGAGGAAAGATGATGGGGATCTGCCTAAAACTAGGTACCTTAGACTTGTTTTTCAAATTTGGACTAATCTACGCCTGATTTAAAAAAAAAAAATATATGTATTAAAATCTAATATATAAAACATAAAGACCTATTAGCTGGGCCATCATATAAAACTGTTGCTGTACCAGGACCATTCTATAACTGTTTAAAGGGGTACTCCGCCTCTAGACATCTTATCCCCTATCCAAAGGATGGGGGATAAGATGTCTGATCGTGGGGGTCCTGCGGCTGGGGACCCCCGCAATCTCCCTGCTGCACCCGGCGTTCGTTTAGAGCGTCGGTTGCAGCGGTGGAGGCTCATGATGTCACGGCCACGCCCCTCTCATGATGTCACAGCCACGCCCCCTCAATGCAAGTCTATGGGAGGGGGCGTGATGGCCATCACACCCTCTCCCATAGATTTGCATTGAGGGGGCATGGCCGTGACGTCACAAGCAGCGCGTGACTGTGATATCACGAGCCTCTGCCCCGCATCGCCAGTTGAAGTTCGCTCCGTGCACCGGATGTCTTGGGTGCCGTAGCCAAGATTGCGGAGGTCCTCAGCGGCCGAACCCCCACGATCAGACTTCTTATTCCCTGTCCTTTGGATAGGGGATAAGATGTCTAGAGACGGAGTACCCATTGAAGGTGTCCATGGCCACATTAAATAAAACAAGATACCAGCTAACGCCACATGCAACATTTCTGAAAGTCGCACGTGACTTCTGAGCCATTCTTCGGGTTACAGTGGTTTACAATAATTGTCCAAATAAATGACTCTTTATTTGGACAATCATTGTAAACCACTGTAACCCAACCAGTTGCTCAGAAGTCACGTGTGGCTTTCAGAAAATGTGCATGTGGTTGCAGATGGTATCTGTACATTCTGTTCCACACTATAGGTATCAGAAATTAAAATTCTACCATCTATATAATACTCCCATGTAGAAATCCATGCAGTCATAACAAGGCATCTTTATATGGATGTGGCTTGCAGAGGAATGTTGATCCGATCCGGGCCAAAACCTTCTCTCTAGACACTTCTACATATTACTTCTAATTTACAATGTTTTGACACTTTAAAGGTATGAAATCCGGGATGACCACACTCTGAAGATTCGGAAGGTAATAGCTGGGGATATGGGATCGTACACGTGCATCGCGGAAAACATGGTTGGCAAAGCAGAAGCATCAGCTGTCCTCACTGTTCAAGGTAAGACGTGGTGACCAGCAGTAGATAGACATCAGCTGGTGACGCTAATACAATGTCACTTCCAGCACCAGTTTGGTTCCTATTTGGATAATGACAGATACAATTAAGCCATTAGAAATTTATTTTTCACTGCAATACATATTTACATGTCAAATTAATTTAAAATTGATGTATATGTTTTTCCAGTGACTTTTATATTTAGGTCACATTTACATCCCGCTCAGAAGCAATATATGTCACTCTCAGCTGGATACCAATACAAAGCAAATAATTCGTCTTGCAGGACTTGTCATTTGCATTTATGTTAATTATTGTAGCATATAGAACCAGCATTATAGAAATGCACGATGGACGGAGAAATGTTGCATTCTTCTTTTACCATTCATTTTATGGGATTTATGGGCCATATAATAATGCCTTGGGCCGAGTTCACAGATCTTTGAAAAAAATTAAATAAATAAAAACATATATTATTATTATTATTTACAATTTCAATATTTTTTTTTACTTTTTTTTGGGGGGGGGAGGGGGTGTAAACGGGAAAAAAATTTCTGTAACAAAAATAACAGTCAAATTTGCAGCTGTAAATAAAATATGCTGTGTGATTCCAATATTATATTGCCTAAAAAATGGAAAATTGCAGGTAAAATGTAGACGAGACAATATAAAATATTACTTTTCAGCTGCTATATGCTGCAAAGGAAGTTGTGTAGTTCTTTTATGTCTGACCACAGTGCTCTCTGTTGCCACCTCTGTCCATGTCGGGAACTATCCAGAGCAGGATGATGTACTACAGGGATTTGCTCCCTATAGTGAATCATCCTGCTCTGGACACTTCCTGACATGGACAGTGGTGGCAACAGAGAGCACTGTGGTCAGACTGAAAAGAACTACACACTGTAGTATAAAGCAGCTGATAAGTACTGGAAGGATTACGATTTTTATATGGAAGGAATTTACAAATCTGTTTAACATTCTGGCACCAGTTGATTTAAAACAGTTTTTGCCTCTGAAGTACTTCTGGATTCATATTTTTTGTGATACAAATTCAACACAGTATCACACACAAATTTACACGATAACCCGTGGGGGGCATTCACTATAAATATATAAATATATATATGGCACTGGTCTCCAAACTGTGGAGCTTCAGCTGTTTCAAGACTATAACTCCCAGCAAAAGGCTCTCTGGGCATGCTGGTAGTTGTAGTTTTGCAACATCTGGCGGTACATTGGTTAGAAAACACTGGTCTGTCAGATTGCCTGAGATAGGCTAGGATTGGGAGTTGTAGTTTTGCAACAGCTGGAGGCCCATAGTTTGCAGACCAAGGTACTATACAATACATAGGCATAATAATCTTTTTTTTTTTTGTGGGAAGAAGCCATCTGCATGTTTACAGCCGATCATTTGCTGTGAACTTCCGACTGTAATCTGAAGGTTTTCTTCAAAGGAAGTTAAGAGCAAAGTATCTTTGAGGGTTAGTGTTTAGCGGGATTTCAACTTTCATCGCTTTAGCCGTGTTTACCTTTTGTATTGATCCTCTGTGATAAAAGGATCATGAAAAAGAAGTACATTCCTGGCCTGGATATACATGGCCTTCATGTATCACTGCTACCACTCATCTCTTCTTTTATTCTATAGAAGCAAATATATTGCATACAAGGGACTATTTATACAGCCTAGTAGTGCAAAGATAAAAAGGTGGGCTCAGGCAAGGGCAACCCATCCATTACTAGCTGTATGTTCATGCTATACAACTGTTTGCAGGTATTCAGGGACATTTAAAGGAAGTCCCTTTATGTCATAGATCAGTATTTCCCAACCAGGGTGCCTCCAGCTGTTGCAAAACTACAACTCCCAGCATGTCCGGACAGCAGAAGGAAGAATATCCCTTTAAAGAGCACAGAGTATCTAGTAAAGTGTTCTCAAGCTGTGGCTGTGGAGCCTCACATGAGTAGTAATCCCCTGTGTGACCAGCCATAGAAGTCCTTGCGTTATGACCATATGTACTGGTAATTGACATTACTGCAGACATATTCTATCCACACAACTGTGCCACTTTGTTTGTTATTTACTAGTGTCAAATTTAGGGTAGGGTCACACGTAACGGATCAACAGCGTATTTTATGACCCGACCCATTATGTGCCTCCAGCAGTTGCCGCCCCCACCTCACTCCGCCCCCGGCCTGCTCACAGTGGCAATCCGCCGCTACGAGCAGCCACACAGGGAGCCTGCAAGTTGGCGAGTGCACTCTGACATGGCGGTGCAGTGTACTCAGACATTGTGGCTGCTCCATGATGTCTGAGTTGAGGCCATGTGCAGTGTACATGTCATTACAATGTAATGTGCAGTGTACTGTGTACTCAGACATCGCAGCTGCTCCGTGATGTCAGAATGCACTCGCCGACTCGCAGGTCCTATATGTGGCTGCTCGTAGCAGCGGATTGCCACTACGAGCAGGCCAGGGGTGGAGCGAGGCAGGGGAACAAGGGTGGCAACAGCTGGAGGCTCAAAATGGGTCAGCTCACCAGCAGATCTGCAGCGTAAAATACGCTGCAGATCTGTTACGTGTGACACTACCCTTAAAACGGATGTTAAAGGGGTACTCCACCCCTAGACATCTTATCTCTTATACAAAGCATAGGAGATAATATGTCTGATTGCAGGGGGTCTTGCCGCTGGGGACCTCTGCAATCTCTGTGCTGCACCCGGCATTTGTTTAGAGTGTCGGGTTCCGCCCGGAAGCTCGTGACATCATGGCCACGCCCCCTTAATGCAAGTCTATGGGATGGGGCGTGTTGGCCATCACGCACCCTCCCATAGACTTGCATTAAGGGGGCGTGGTCGTGACATCATGAGCGGGTCATGACTGCGACGTCACGAGCCTCTGCCCCATATCGCCAGTCATCCGGCATGGAGTGAAGTTCACTCAGTGCACCGGATGATTGGAGTGCTGAAGCCGAGATTGTGGGGGTCCCCAGCGGCGGGACCCCTGCGATCAGACATCTTATCCTCTGTCATTTGGAAAGGGGATAAGATGTCTAGGGGTGGAGTACCCCTTTATGGGCTCTTTTCTTTTTTTTCCCCCTTTTAACCGCCATTAATGTCTGTTATTGTAACGGAGCCTAACGGGAGGCATAACGGGAACAGAGGATCCCATTCACTTAAATGGGATTCTCTGATGTCCGGTATTGCGGCCGTTATTCCACCAGAAGATAGCGGGACAAAAAGACGGCGCAGTCACAGATTTTTCTCCCGCTATCTTCCAACAGCTGTCACACTGCCGGGCACTAAAGGCAGTGTGAAAGTAGCCTAAGTAGCTGAATTATTTATAAGATATAAAAATCCAGATATAACCATTTTACTACAGTAAATTTGTTACTATGAGTTCTTATACATGAGCCATGCATGATGGAGTCAAGTCGGAGCTGGAGAAAGAGTGTAGCAATTCACCTATTACACACCTTAGAAAAAACGTACAGCTAATGTGACTGACTGTCATCCAGCGAGCAGATTACTATAAGACTTTATGAGATACAGTTCTCAGTTTGAGAGATAAGAAAGATCTAGAAATGTTTGCACAAGTCTTCAGACCTCACACATTGCAGAAGACTTTTGTCAACTTATATTTAGATTTATTATATTTCTTACAGCATACCTTTCCTGAAGCTGTGCATGTATATTATCCTTCATTACAGGAATTGTTCCCTGTTCCTCCATTCATACAGTGTTATTACAGTTCTATGTAAATGCCAAATATTCTGAACAAACCATCTAATAGCTTCCAATGAAACAGATCTAAATGAGTCTTATAGTACCCACACACATTGCTATCTGAGGATTTTGAAGGTTGAAAGAAAACTGCAACATCTTAAAGCGTCATCAAGGAGTATCAGATCCCACAAAGAAAATAAATTAAAAATATGTTACTTAGTAACTAATCCTGACCATGTAAATATAATTTTTGTGCCTCTAACTCCTATATTTATTATATAAATTCCTCTTTTCATTAGCTCACAGTGTTAGAAATCCTCTCAGGGGCAGGGGGCGTGTCCCTTCTTGTGTTGGGTGGTGATTGGTGTGTCTACTCATGCAGCCTTGTCCATTAGTTTTCTCTTGTCCATGACTCATGGACAAGCCTGATGCTGCTGCAGGACTAGTTAGTATCCCAGTAGGTATGGGGACCTCTAGTGGTGGAATTTTTAGGAGCCGTTTTCTTTATTAAATATTTAACATTTTTAAAACAAACAACCATATTACAAAATGTGTTAAATTTTCATCAGTAACAACATTTTTTTGTTTTGGGATCTGACAGTCCCATTTAAAGGGATACTCCGCCCCTAGACATCTTTTGCCACAGCTGGAGACAAACTGGTTGAGAAAAACTGTTTTAGGGTATGTTCACACTACAGAGTGTGAACGGAATCTCCGCTCGCTGAATTCAGCGAGCGGCGATTCAGACTGGCAGCCGGCGACGGCGGAAGGACCGCGCGGCACTGCGCTGTCACCATTGACGGCTATGCAGTGCTCGCAGACTTCCACGCAAAGAATGAACATGTTCTTTCTTTGCGCGTAACACTTTCAGCGGCGGAGTTGTCCGCCGCTGAAATTCCGCAGTGTGAACAGGTCTCGCGGAGACCCATTCACACTAATGTTAAGTTCACACTGCGGAATTCCGCTCACGGAATTCCACCACGGAATTCCGTGGGGAACTCCGTAGTGTGAACATACCCTTAGAGTTACCACAGAATATGGAGCCAGGAAAGAATGTTTCTTTTACTATGAGTCAATTGGCATCTATCTCATAAGTGTTTTTTGCTTTCTTCTGGATCAACACAGTAGACTTATAGGTTGAACTTAAAGGGGTACTCCGGAGGGGGGGGGGATTTTTTAACTCAATATGCGCCAGAAATTTAAACAGATTTGTAAATTATTTCTGTAAAAAAATCTTGACACTACTTATCAGCTGCTATATGCTCCACAGGAAGTTAAGTAGTTATTTTCAGTCTGACCACAATGCTCTCTGATGACACCTCTGTCCATGCCAGAAACTGTCCAGAGCAGGAAAGTTTTGCTGTGGGGATTTGATCCTACTCAGGACACTTCCTGACATGGACAGAGGTGTCAGCAGAGAGCACTGTGGTCAGACTGAAAAGAACTACTCAATTTCCTGTGGAGCTTACAGCAGCTGATAAGTACTGGAAGGATTGATATTTTTAAGTAATTTACAAATCTGTTTAACTTTCTGGAACCAGTTGATATGAAAAAAAAAAATAGTTTTCCACTGGAGTACCCCTTAATCTTAAAGTCACTCATCGGGGATTGTTCTAAAGTGTATGTTCACACATTGGACCTAAAATCCGGCATGTATTTTCATAGATGTGCTGCGGTTGGGCAGGAGATCCATAACAGATTCCCATATGGATCAGTCCTATAGACATTCAATGGGGCTGATGTTCTTTTGCTTCCCTCCCCAGAATAGATGGCAAATAGGTCATTGGAAATTCTCCAACAAAATCCATCCAAATGAATGAGTTGTAGACTTTTGTTGACTTAGACATGTCTTCTGTTACAGAATCTGCATGAAAACCCATGTAGGATCCTACCTGTTTGAACATAACGGCTTAATATGCGCCCCCTCAGCTATTTAACAGGGGAAAAGGAGAGTCCTATAACACATATTGTCAAAACTTATTTCCCTTTGATTCCGATACCGTTGTCCTCACGTGATCTGAGATTATGGCACTGTATTGAACACTAAAGATCTCCTCCCTTGGACTGAATACAGACTTACTCCTGTAATATGAGTTTATTTAGGATAATGGCCCTTTAAGTCATTACCGTACAAAGGTCATTTACCCAACCGGAGGATAATGTGCAACAGAGACTATTGTGTCATACATCTAATGAAAATCTGTAAAATATTTACAGCGCTACAGAAAATGAGCCAAGGACACAAATTAAAACTGACTTCCCCAGGACACAAAAACTCCCAGCACATCATGTTTAACATATTAAAGCCTGGATCTGTTTCCCAGCTGTTCGCTGTACTGGAACATAGAGAAACAAGTGCGGGATATAGAGAGAACACATCCTGCTTCATGCATACACACTGTCTCAAAATCATAAATATTTAGCAACATTTTTTCTAACATATGAATCAACTTTAATATTTAATCCAAAATGCTTCACATAACAGCAAGTTGTGGAAAAGTTCTGAGATTCCTAAACATTTTTAAAAACTTATGGAAACTTGTAACCAACTGGTAAATTAAAGTAAGAAATGTGATTTTATTTATGGTAGTACAGTGGTTCAATGGTCAACACTGCTGGCTGGCCTAGAGCAACATCGGCAAGGGGCTGGTCCGTTCTCCACTTATGCTAGCTTCAACTTCCCTTAAAGGGGTACTCCGCCCCTAGACATCTTATCCCCTATCCAAGGATAGGGATAAGATTTCTGATCATGGGGGTCCCACCACTGGGGACCACCGCGATCTCCCTCCTGCACCCGGCATTTCTTTAGAGTGTCGGGTGCAGTGCGGGAGGCTCGTGACATCACTGTCACGCCCACTCATGTCATCACGGCGGTCACGCCCCTCCCATAGACTTGCATTGAGGGGGGCGTGGCTGTGACATCATGAGCGGGGCATGGTCGTGACATCACTAACCTCCGTCCCGCATCACCAGTCATCCGGCACGGAGCGAAGTTCACTCCATGCACCGTATATCTGGGGTACTGCAGCCGGGACCCCTGCAATCAGACATCTATCCCCTATCCTGTAGTTTTGCCACATCTGGAGACACACTGATTGGGAAACACTGCTCTAAAATACAGGAAGTCTCCTGTAAAGACAGAATGCTGTATAGAGTAATATATATATTTATTTATATTATTATTATTGTTATTGTATATTTATTATATTATTTATATAATACGTATTTTTATTTTATTTATATATATATATATATATATATATATATATATATATATATATATAATTTTATTTAAATAATGTATATATACTTCAGCTGAATTGCAATGATATGTCAATATAGTGTTGTTGTGTGGCTCAACCATTTGCAGTGACAATATTTATTCCTAATATAAGTCCTTTTCCGAGGTGGGGGCTGCCACGTCCCCTCCATATATCTTTAAAGGAGAGCCCGAAGATAGCCGAATGGCTCACACATAGAGATATATGGAGGGAACATGGCAGCCACCACTTCGGAGGAGAGTCGGGGCTCCATACAGGAGATTGTGGGGCGGGGGGGGGGGGGCAGCGGTCAATCTGGATGGGGGATAAGTTTTTCTGTAATTTTAAGTATGAGACATCTCCTTTGATCTAGATATGTCGAGGTGTCTAAATATGTAGAAAAATATATGACCGGGATCCCATGTTTTAAAGATTATTAAAAAAAAAAAAAAAACTTTGTTTCAAAAATCAGAATAAACATTTTATAGTCATTTTAATTTTGATATTTAATTTGTTTTGCCATTTTATGTTTTTTATGTTCTTGTTTTTATTTGTATTTCTTTCACTTTTTTGTTCATTTTATTTCACACATCTTTTTTGTTTCTTTTTATTTTTAGTTGTTTCTGGTAAGTTGGAATTTTATTATTCATCATTTTCCATTCATCCTGTTCTATCATGGCCGGAATGCCACCCCATCACCTTCCTCATCACTGGCCCCCATTACCCACCAACCCAACAACCTCTGTTTTATTTGTCACTGGCAAACCAGAAATACTGGTGGGAATTACATCTGTCTGGTAATTATGACAAAGTGATAAGGTACTGTGCTGCTGATACCTTCTGGGCCCTAGGGTTGCCCATTTTCTTGAATTTCATTTAAACCTGGCTTAAGGGGGTGGGCTGGTTCTTTTTCTGTCTTCTAACAAATTTCTGTTAACAAACTTACTATAGAATGCTTTTTGTTGTATTGCTAAATAATACATCTGATGACATCATTGTGGAATTACAAGGCACCATTGCATTGTGGAGGAAGCCTTCTTGAACTCATTCCCGTGATGGAAAGTGTTGGCAATCTTGTTGTCCTTTCTTGCACTATATTCAAAGTGCAGTCAGCATGGCCACCTATATTGATAGACACTAGCCCAGACATATGTGATTACACATATAGGGACATATGATTATACATTAGTGAACCTGAACAACTGTCGGGAAACTCAGAAAGCAATGCGTAAAGTATTAAAGGGGTATTCCGGATTAGGTAAATCTATCTATCCCCTAACCTAAACAAGGATAAGTTGGCCAGCACATACTGATACCAAAACTACTGCATGGGCCTGGCATACAGGTGCACGCTGCTAGGCTGAATATACATAAACAGGAAAATACAGCAGCACACTGTTAGCACAAAGATACAGATAAAGCATGAAATGCTATAAAGGTATAATTCAAAAAATGAAAAAGTGAGGTGCTTATGCCCTAACCTAAGGACCCCAGTGGTCGTACCTCCGCAATCTCCCGTATGGTGCCCCGGCACTGTACTTGTGCATCTTTGGCTCTCCCATAGAGATGCATTGAGGGGAGGGGGGGGGGGGTAAGGGTTGGGGGATAAAACACTTATGCCCTAACCTTAGATTTCCCTAACCCAAAGTACCCCTTTAAATCTGTGATCATCTTTGTTTAATAGGAATAAAGAAGTCCCTGTGGCTGCCATGAGACTGCAACTCAGTTTCAATCCATTCTCTGTTCCTCATGGGCGGTCCTTAATGGGGGGGGGGTGAACCTGTACAGTGATGCCCGCCCTCTTCACTGCAGGCACTCTCTAGCAAACTAGTAAACCAACCCATTCAGAGTCTTTTCTGTTCTTTTTTTTTGTGCTGAACAGACCCTGAACACAACTGGCACCACCAGGTCTTGATGGATCCCATTGACTTAAATGGAGTCCGTTGAGGTTCAAGTATCCTACAGGAGTTCAGCAGAGGGAAAAAAATGGAACATGCACTATTTTTTCTTAATTCTTGTCCTTCTGACAAACTGGCCAACGAAGCCTTCTTTATCGGAGCACAATGCCCATGTGAAAGAGCCCTTACTTTTCTATATGGCGGTGTTTACCAACCAGGGTTCCTCCAACTGTTGCAAAACTACAACTCCCAGCATGCCCGGACAGCCGAAGGCTGTCCGGGCATGCTGGAAGTTGTAGTTTTGCAACTGCTAAAGGCACCCTGGTTGGGAAACCCTGCTATATGTTAAAGGAGATTGACTGAAAGGCAGATACTGAGCTCTCCATTTCCAGAATCGGGAATTATCATCCTTAAAATAGGAACCCCATTTAGATATTGTTTATGATTTTTCCTCTTCTATTTGTCACTGCCTGTGCAGAGTATATACAGTATATACAGGACCTTGCTTCCTCCATATACAACTAAACATTTTGCATGTAAATCATGATGATTTTTGTAAAGCAAACGTGAAATGCAAATTTCCGAATCCCGTAATCGCCCTGAGCCTTTAGATATCTCGGCATGAACATTATTTACTGTGCCGAGGGAAAATATATGGCATGAAGGCAAATAATTCCACACGGGTGGGCATCAAATCTGATTTAATAAAGAAATGTTCTGTGGTCGTCAGAACAGCCATAACAGTCCTATGGCGTTGACTAAGTTATTCTTGCTTTTTCCCTATTCCACTGAATTGCTCTCATTTTCCATAACTCCTCTTCTTAGTGTGTGAATCCTTTTCTTTTGCTCATGAATTGAATTTTCCGTTCTTCTCCTGGCATAAACTTTCTTTGCTAATACTAAGTAGTTTAAAGTTAACATTTCTATGCTGTGAATTTGAAGTGACAAATGACGACCTATACAAATGTTTCCATACCTGTATATGTTAAATGTGCTAAAAATGTAAAAATACAGAAAATAATAAATATAAACTACACCCCCCTTATTGCTGTTCTATAGAAGGGTGATGGTACGCAGATAGTGTTGGTCAATCATGGTCAAGGAATAGGATAAATGATTTAGAGGAATATCACATATAATAGCTCATTGGATTTCAATTAGCAGCCTGCCTGTATAGTCCAGGAGTTTCCATGGTGGACTCCTCCCACCAGACACATGACCCACAGTTATTTTCTCAGTTCCACTATATTCTTCATTGGCCAATCGGTCATGAGCTATCCAAGAAATGTAATAAAAAAGTTCCAGAAGTTCATGGACCATCCCAGACCATCCTTCTTGTAGAAAAGTAGTAAAAAAGTTCCAGAAGTTCATGCACCATCCCAGACCCTCCTACTAGTAGAAAAGTAGTGTATCTACCTTAAAGGAAGGTCAATTTCCAAATCCTGCAGGGCTTAAATGGAATCTGTCAACCGCATTTGCTGCTACGAGCTGTTAGGGTATAAAAAGAGCTAAGAGCTGAAAACACCATTGGATAGCTATTAGATTAAAAAAACAAAAAAAAAACATCACCTTTCCTGGAGATAATGGTGGCTGCAGAACATATAACATATTCTCAAGTGCCACAGCCTAGCATTGCTTCTCACTTGCCCCCACCTCCTAGCCCTGCTTTGACTGTTATGTACAGGACTCTGTGGGTCAAACAAGAAGGGGTTGGGAGGTGAGTGCTAGCCATGAGGTGTGCCAGGCAGTCGCACTGTAGTAGCTTGGCTCCCCCTTCTTGACAGAGCCCTTCTTGGCTGAGAAATAAAAAAAAATTAAATAAAGTCTGGAAACCACCATCAGCTACAGGAAAGATACAGTTTGATTTTATACTCTTAGGCTGAGTTCATATTAAGAAGGAATTCCAGCCAGAGAGATTCCGAGGGCGGCTAGTGCCTACTGAATCAGTGGATGCTAGGACTGCACGGACATTGCCGTCCTCATAGACAGTGATTTATCCCATGCAGATTTTGCTGAAAAAATAAGCAAGAGCACTCTTTGGGCGCCAAAATATCCGTAGTGTATACTGTGCAGTGGAATCTCTTTTCAATGAATTTTTATTGAAAAATTTCATCATGAAAATAAGCATTTCAATAGTTGCTCAGTTTACATTAGTTAATAACAAATAAAAAGTAGAACATGAGAAGTAAATATATTTCTAGAAGCCATTTGGTAAAATATAACGTAGAGCGAATCTCATTGAAAAAAAATGGGATTCTGCTGCAGCTGAATCTCCGAGGTAGAATTTTAAAATGGAATTCCGCTCTGAAATTCTGGATTTAGTGTAACAGCTATCCAACTGTGTCTGCCGTCTGTGTCTTAGCAGCAAACAGAGCCAACATATTCCCTTTAAGTGAGTTCAGATTCTAATACTTTCTCTATCTTAGCTCCAGTGGTTTAAGACAGAGGATCCATTTTGATCTCCCCATGAGTCCACTTCTATATTCAGTCTTTTGTAGACAGAACTGTCTTGCTCTGTAGTGCACTGAAATCTAGCAATACAGGCTGCATTGATGGCTTCCATGGTCACAAATATGAGACAAATCACTATGTAAACTTTAATTTAAATAAAAGCTACATATTTCTCTCTTTTTAAGAGCAGATTTTGATTCAATTTTGATTCCAGGTGCAAAGTCCTATTTTCCCTCAAACATAAACAGTTGTTACTGTACCACAAGTCACATATGGTTTTTACACATCCTGTTTATCGACCAGCTGAAGTCAACTGTATAAACCAACTAAAAGGAAAAAATCTGCTTCGCCCTTACGGCAAACGCAGATGTGTGATTATAATTCTCTATTTGTGTTGTTTTCTAACGTAATGGAATAAAACGCGTTGGCCTGGCTTCGACACTCAGATTGCATTGAGATAGTTTTGACTTGTAGAAATCCACTGAGAGGGTCAGATTCTTGATGAACTGAGCAGATGAGGCTGCCATGGTCTTCATTTTAATATATTTTAGACTTTGTTGAGTAAGAGGAGAAATTTATGTTACCTTATAGGCCAATTTTACTGACATGTTCTTTTTTTTCCAGAACCTCCAAATTTTGTGGTGAAGCCTCGTGATCAGGTAGTTGCATTGGGACGTACGGTCACATTTCAGTGTGAAGCAACGGGAAATCCTCAACCAGCTATCTTTTGGCAGAAGGAGGGCAGCCAGGTAATGGATTTTAATAGACGAACAAATGCCCATGAAATTGAGTTGATGAGCATCAAATCTCCATCAAGTCCCCCCCCCCCGTTAATGCTTTAGTGTGCAAATAGTATTACATTACCGTATGCAGCTTCACACATTGCTCCTATTGATTTGTTGCTGAGGACGAGCTTTCTGCTAAATTTGGATATCAAAATGGCTGTCATTGAGCTAAAGGAGGCGCATACATCATTACCGGCAGCAGATCCATAAATGAACTGACATGTACAATTTATTTCACATTAGACGTGTATTATTCCAAGATAAACAAGGGTTTGATTACATCAGTTAAAGGTCATCCATTTATCAAGCCGCGACCTAAGATTTCTCATTACACCCACAGAGTGTTATGTAGTTTCGTGCCTATGATACGGCTTTTAAAATAGATATCTGCGTCTCCTATGGAAAAAGAAAACACAGCTAAGGTATTTGCAAAGGGCATATATGCACAGATCTGAGATAACATTAAAACCGATGACAGGTGTAGGGATTAAGATTATCTCTTGACACTGTCACTTGTGAAGGGTGAGATATATTAGGCAATAGGTGGACAGGATCTTGAAGTTAATGTGTTGGAAGCAGGAAAACTATGAAATGAGGCAAATTGTGATGGCTAGACAACCAGAGCAGAGCATCTTCAAAATGGCAGTTCTTTTGGGGTGTTCCTGGTATGTAGGGGTTAACACTACCAAAAGTGGACAAAGGAAGTGGCCAATGGCACCCAGTAGACGCCATTCACTTACAAGGAAAAAGGAAGAGAAAACACAACGGGGCGCTCCCTGTGTAGTATTTCTTAGAAAATGGATGAAAAAGATACCCGCCACCAACACCCAAGGTGACGTACTGACCTTAAGTCGAAATGCACAGAGGTGTGTGGGGCCTCTGCGGTATGGTGGGGGGTAAGAAGAGAAGAAGATGGCAACAGTCTGCTGCTCTCACCCCTTGTTTTTCTGTATTCCCGAGGGAGACGGACAATGATGCAAATGTGGAGAGTGAAAAAATGGGGTTTTGTGGAGAGCGCTCCTGTGTGACGACGGCAGTCAAATGAAGCAGAGGTCTGAGCCAGCATTTACGCAGGACTAACTTTTATTACAAAAAGAAGTCAAAAAGGTAAAACAGGACAACGCGTTTCAGCGCTCACTAGCGCCTTCCTCAGGTCCACAATAATAGGTATGTGTAGTCCTGGCCAGGGTTCCTGCAGGTATGTGAACCCTGGCCAGGACTACACATACCTATTATTGTGGACCTGAGGAAGGCGCTAGTGAGCACCGAAACGCGTTGTCCTGTTTTACCTTTTTGACTTCTTTTTGTAATAAAAGTTAGTCCTGCGTAAGTGCTGGCTCAGACCTCTACTTCATTTGACCGCCGTCGTCACACAGGAGCGCTCTCCACAAGACCCCATTTTTTCAGTCTCCACATTTGCATTCACTTACAAGGAAAACCAACAGGTTCCACAAAGATGTCCACTATGAAGGAAAGAAATCTTCATAAACTTTAAGAAAATGTTGACACTAAAATTATAAAATATAATTGATAACATTATAAAAATGATACAGTATATAATATAACAACAAAGGAACACATTTCAATATTTTGATCTTTACCACGTTTGATTTTTCTGTGTTTATCTCCTTCACATTTCGCCCCACAGAAAGGCTTTATAACAGGTCACCAATCATCAACTATGGGCTAGAATAAATGTAAATATTTCTACTCTGAAGAGTAACCAAAATGTAAAACTTTTACCCCGAGAGATAATAGAGCAGGTATATTTATTGGAATGATAATACAGTTGTAGCGGCAGAGCTTAATGACATCTTACATGTGTATTTTGTGATATGTTGCAGAACGCATTGAACTGTGAATAATTTTGCATATAATTAAAATGGGGGATGTGCTGTAGGAAAGGAGATAGAAGGTTGGTTGAGCATGCCTACTGCTCTAGAACATAACATTCCTATCTCTGTCTTTGCAATTTGTCTGTGACTATCCCTGGGGTACAGTGAAATGAACTGGGAATTCACTCAGTCGTTTTTTATTTTATTTTATTTTATTTTTTATTTTTTAAATGAAGAATTTTTGAAAGCGCTTATATTAAACATAGGTAAATATAAAAATCCATTTATATTTCCCGTATCCTTTTAAACAATATATATTTTAGATGGGAAATGGGATTTCTGTTCACAAATATATATGGTAAATATATATATATATATATATATAATACATCTGAATACAAATCTCTTCTCCTATTAAATATGTATTTTTGCTTCTGGATTTACATATAAATGGGTAAATGAGTGCTGAAATAAACAGAAAAAAGTTGCGCAAGCAAAATAAGATTTAAAGCCTTTTTTTTTTTTTCATTTCAAGGCTTTTTATTCATTTCACTTTTATTAATAGATTTTTCCTTAAGTGGGTTGTCCAATGGTTGCTAATCATAAGGATAAGTCAACAGTATTAGATTGGTTGGGGTCCAGTTCCCCGTACCCCTGCTGAACTGCTGTTTGAGATGGTTGCAAAGCTTGTGCAAGTAATGCAACCTCTTTAATGTTTACCTTTGGGGGATTTTAGGACCTTTAAAGGTGATCTTACATATTTGTGAAAAGTGGTCCAAACCTGCCAATTTTTAGGCGGGACCAGTTGACTAGCTAATGTGTATGGTGGCCTCTTGATTTTCTTCCAACAGATGAGGTTGGATATGTTGGATTTGAACTGCCCAACCCTACTGTTCTTAGAGAAAGAAGCTGCTGCCAGATGATTTTCTTTCCACAAAAAAACACATAAATGTTCAATCAAGCTAAATGTTCGTGTGCATGAAGGGATCAGGACAGATTGTTGGGACGGCTTTGGTGTGACTGCTACCACTACATATACTTATGCCCAGGGCTCAAGTCCTGCAGGAACTCATGGGAACAGTGTTCCTGCACTTTTGTCACAGCAGGAACCCTGCAGGGCTAGCTCTTAAAGGGGTACTCTGCCCCAAGACATCTTATCCCCTATCCAAAGTATAGGGGATAAGATGTCTGATCGTAGGAGTCCTGCTGCTGGGGACCCCCGCAATCTTGGCTGCGGCACCCCAGAGATCCGGTGGACGAAGCGAGCTTC
This sequence comes from Hyla sarda, assembly GCF_029499605.1. Taxonomy (NCBI): domain Eukaryota; kingdom Metazoa; phylum Chordata; class Amphibia; order Anura; family Hylidae; genus Hyla; species Hyla sarda. Next base: position 455,617,886 of record NC_079190.1, read on the forward strand.
ACTCCGTGCCGGATGACTGGTGATGCGGGGCATAGGCTCGTGACATCACAGTAATGCCCCAATACAATTCTATGGAAGGGGGCGTGATTGCCGTCATGCCCCCTCCCATAGACTTGCATTGAGGGGCCGTGACGTCACGAGCCTCCGGCACTGCACCTAACGTTCTAAATGAACGTTGGGTGCAGCAGGGAGAACGTGGGAGTCCCCAATGGCGGGACCCCCGGGATCAGACATCTTTTCCCCTGTCCTTTGGATCGGGTATAAAATGTCTATTACCACTTTAAGTGGAAATCATGGGTGAGTTCCCACACTTTTTTTCCCAGGACTTGACCCCTGCTTATGCCCCTTTTACAGAGCCTCCCCTTTATATAGATGTTGAAGGAGAACAAAACCTCTGGACATGTTGCCCTTCCCTTTTAAGTCTTTCTGTCCTAGGATGAGCTTAAAGTGCAGTAAATCCGTAGCAGAAGAGGCAAATTTATACTATGTATCCCACATATTATAAAAGCAGGTCATGAGGCCTTTACAGAAAGATTGGGAAAACAGGATTTGAACTAAGTTTATCAATTTGATATTAATTGGAATGGGTCTGAGTTTCACAAAATAATTGGATTAATTTGGGATTTGTCCCATCTCTGGACATTGAGCAGCCCAGAGTTAAGTGGTGACACTATATGCATCACAGCTTCCACTTACTACATTTGCGTACCAAGCCTAGCCACTTAGTGTACAATACAGAAGCAGGGACTTGTGTCTTTGACAGGAGTTCCTGCTCCTGTCCATACTATGAGCATGCAATCACACAGCAGTTGAGGCACTTCCAAATTCAAATTGGAATCCAGATTTAAAATAAAACTTTTCCGATTTTCTGAATTGGACCCAAAATAATTCTTGGGAGATTTTATTATATCTTTGTATAGATATTGGTGCACATACATAATATACAAAGTTTCAAAGAGAAAGAACAAAAGCAACCACCGGCACAGCCTCTCACGCCCAACCGCAGGAACGTGTGAATAGGAGCTTGTCACAGAATAAAATCTCCCAATACTGCAAACAATTCCATGATGTTCAATCCATTTAAATAACACAAGTCCAAAATGAAATACCATAGAATTTCAGATGGCACTCAGGGTACAGCAGTAACGCCTTTATTCTGAATGATAGGTACAGGAGCAAGCCTGGATTGCGTCTCTACCTGTCGGTTCGGAATAAAGACATTACTGTTGTACCCTGAGTGCCATCTGAAGTTCTTTCATATTTTAGAATGTACAGAGTATTTGTTCGCATATCCTGTCTGAAATTTAATGCAATAACATGTTTTTCTTCTGTTTCTAGAACCTTCTCTTCTCCTACCAGCCTCCTCTGTCATCCAGCCGTTTCTCAGTGTCTCAGACCGGTGACCTCACGATCGTGAATGTCCAGAAGTCTGACGTTGGCTATTATATCTGCCAGACTCTTAATGTGGCAGGCAGCATTACAACAAAGGCCTATTTAGAGGTTACTGATGGTAAAGTACAAACACTTTCTAATTCATAAACTCTCAAGGACAAGAACAATTGCCTTATCTTTATAGTCCATGTCCTTACAGAGCCCTTCCCCAGCCTCTCCTTGTTTCACAGCTTGGTGTGTGCAGCATGCTTTTAATTACAACTGTTTGGGTTTTCTAATTGGCCGTCAGTGCCAGGAGCGGACTCTCTAGCTCCCCGATGTGCGTAGCTGCAGCGCAGTGTGTGACTTTTCTGGAGCTGTAATGCTAATATTTTAGCAATATCATCACTGGAATGAATTAAGCTTTGTGATAAAACAGTTTATTGATCTTATAAGAAATATATTTGGAATTGATTGGCACATAGCTGAAATACTAGTCCAAGAGCGGGTCATAAAAGTCACACTGTGGTTTTGGCATTGATAATTTAAAGATGGAATTAATATAGTAAAGGGAAACACACCTACGGGCAGGAATTACTAAACCATGGGGACAATATTACTGGTACAAGTAATTCGTGTTTGTTAAGTTCACAGAACAGCCAGAGAGGAGATATTGCCAGAATTAAGGCATAGAAAGTCTCTCTCTCTCTCTCTCTCTCTCTCTCTCTCTCTCTCTCTCTCTCTCTGTCTCTGTCTCTGTCTCTGTCTCTCTCTCTCTCTCATCTATCTCTTACCTTTCTATCTATATATCTATCAATTATATAAATATATATATATATATATATTTTTTTTTTTCGTATCTATTTGCTTGTCTGCCTGTCTCTCTATATGTCTATTTATTTATTTATTTATCTATCTATTAATCTAACCATCTATGTTCTATCGATCTATCTATTCATCTATTTATCTGTCTATATATTTTGACAACCAGTGTACCATCAAATGCTCTGGTGGTTTGGGGTCTTCAAAAAGTTATACTGTGGCCTTCAGTCTCCATTTTAAGTCATTCACTATTTTTTGTCATTTTATATTAAAGAGAAAACATATACAAATGTTATTATTGATGATTAACCATAAAAAGGTAAAACTGCATTAACTCATCCTAATAAATAAACAATTTGATGCTACTGTATCACGAATAACACAACATATCGCCCGCAGTTAGGTAGTTTGGAAAGCATTCTAAGATCTGCATTGGAAGTTACAGAAATACTTGAGACAGGAAGGAGCTGGCAGCCGTCTGGGAAGAAAATGTGACTAAGCTTCTATCTAGTGCCATGAAATCAGGGATATTTAAGTTGAAATCCGAGAGTATTAACAGACAAAAGGTTTGCAATAAGCTGTCCCAATATCCCAATATATTAATTCAGTTAATATAATACAGTTCCGCTAAAGGACTAAAAAAAAGTGGTATGTTTTATTTAAAACAAATGTTATCTACTTCCCTAACTTCTTTTAACTTTCTTTATGTCCCTTCCTTCCTTTGTTGCTTTCCTTAATTTTGCTACCCTTCTTCCCTTTCTTCTTTCCATGCCTTACACCTTTCATATCGATTTCTTACATTTTCTTTTCCTTCAGTCCTTTCTTACCTTCCTCACTTCCCTCTTTACCTTCCTTTCTTCCTTCCTCCTCTCACCCTTTCTTTCATTTTCATTATTATTTCCACCCTTCTTCTCTTTCTTTTCTATTCATTTTTGCATACTTTATTTTTACTTAACTTTTTTCCTCTTTCCTCCCCCTTTTACCATTCTCTTGCATCCCTCCCATCCATCTCTTTGTTCCTTTCTTTATCTCCTTTTATTTTTCAGTTTTTCCTTCCTTCCTTTTTTTCCCATTTTTTAGATCTTTCATTTTTTCTTTCTCCCTCCCTCCTCCTTCCTTCCTCCCTCCCTTCCTTCCTTCCTTTCATCCTTCCTTCCTCCCTCTCTTCCTTCCTCTCTCCCTCTCCTCCTTCCTTTCTCTCCCTCTCCCTCTCTTTCTTCCTTCCTTCCTTCCTTTCTCTCTCCCTCTTCCTTCTTCCTCTCTCCCTCTCCTCCTTCCTTTCTCTCTCCCTCTCTTCCTTCTTCCTCTCTCCCTCTCCTCCTTCCTTTCTCTCTCCCTCTCTTTCTTCCTTACTTTTTTTTTCTCCTGTCTTTCCTTCACAAGTGAATCTATTCCTTCCCTTCATCGTTTGTTTATTTTTTCCTCTCATCTCTTATTTTACTTACGCCATCCCTCTCCTAACTAGAATTTTCACAGTCTCCAGTATGAACATTGCCTTATACAAGGACCCTTGTGTATCCTGTTCCATTACAAAACTTCATCCCATTGCCGCTGTCAGCCCTAATCATGGCCATAAGCGATTCTACACTTTACCCCTGAACACAACACTTAAGGAAATTGAGAAGTTATTCTAGAACAGCTTTAATATTACAAACACAGATGCCAAATGCAAAACCGAGCTCTTTGCATGGAGGCCGTATATGAGAAGCGTGCTGATGTTCATTTCTTGCATGTCATCCAAACATCTGCTTTTGCATTAGGGTAAAATGGATAAAAGCTGGGAATTGGATCATTGTGTGATGAACTAATGTTTTTCTTTCACCCCTCTGTGTCATTTTTTTTTGTGGATAAGACCAGTGAAACTCTATAGTTTACCACTCAGCACTTCATGCTATTAAGTCATTGGAAGCAAAATGAAAATTCCTGTTTCATTTCTGTAGTCGCCACTTTTTTTTTTATGCCAGCAAGTTGTGCACATCTTCCCCTTCAGACGGGAGATAGTGTTTCAGTATTCTGTGTCTTGCTTATCGTGAATTCCCCCTGAATAATGCATAATGATTCCTGGTTTAATTACTGGCTTAATTATCTTTAGCTTGTTTCAAAGCCGACAGCAACTACTGCTGCTTGATTGATTAGAAAATTGCTCCCAGTTGCAGACATGTATATCCTGTTGTTTTCATTGGCAGTGGTCGCCGACCGTCCCCCACCAGTCATCCGCCAAGGTCCTCAGAATCAAACAGTGGCTGTGGATGGCACTTTACTCCTAAGTTGTGTAGCCACGGGGATACCAGTTCCCACCATCCACTGGAGGAAAGATGGCAGCCTTGTCAACACCCAGGAATCTCGCATCAAGCAGCTTGATACAGGAGCACTGCAGATCAGATACGCTAAGGTGCGCAGAACATTGGGCTACTATGCAATAAGCCAGCTGTATGTCCTTTACATACTTCAAAGAGAGAGGTTGCTGGTTGGTGTTCCTTGGCAGGACAGATAGGTGGATTGGCTCCGGTTGTTAGAGCTTGGGGGGGGGGGGGCTCATTCAAGAATCATTACCAATATCAACAGATAGTAATGCCCAAATAAAGGCCATATTTTTCCATTAGATTCTATGTAATTGATACATGCCTGAAAACAGACATATATTTGCTTGTAATTTGGGGGGGGTCCCAAAAAACATCCCGATTGAAAAAACTGTTTCAATTAGGCTATACTGTAGCACCCCAATGATCGGAAAATACAGCCAAAAAAAGGGCTTTTACTTGTAAAAATTGCAGTTTTTTGAGGCTGAAAAAGAGCCTCACAAATTGGCATGTGAACATAGCCTTATGGTGGAACCCAAGTAAGAAATTTCTGTATCAAAAATCTATGCACTTGCTTCAGAAACCAACTTCCTGCAACAAGTCAGCTGCATGTGAAGACATGCATTGTATCACATTAAAGGGGTACTGGAACTGTCCAGAGTAGGAGCAAATCCCCAAAGCAAACCTCTCCTGCTCCTGACAGTTCCTGACATGGATAGAGGTGTCATCAGAGAGCGCTGTGGCCAGGCAGAAGAGAACTACTAAACTTCCTCTGTAGCATACAGCAGCTGATAAGTACTGGAAGTATTAAGATTTTTTAATAGAAGTAATTTACAAATTTGTTTACCTTTCTGGCACCAGTTGATTTGAAAAATATTGTTTTCCACCGGAGTACCCCTTTAAAGGGATACTCCGCTGCTCAGCATTTGGAACAAACTGTTCCCAACGCTGGAGCCGGCAATAGGACCTTGTGATGTCATAGCCCCGCCCCTCATGATGCCACGCCCCACCCCCTCAATGCAAGTCTATTGGAGGGGGAGTGACGGCTCCTGGCACCGGCTCCAGCATTTGGAACAGTTTGTTCCAAACGCTGAGCAGCAGAGTACCCTTTTAAGGGTATGTTCATGTTGACACAAATGCCCCCATATAAAGGTTTGTGGCTCTCTCTCAGGCAGTGTGTGGGGACAGCTCTGAAGATCCCTTTGACTTTGACGGTACACTCAGCACTGACATGCCCCTTCTCTTCAGGGTGTACTTTTTTGGGGCACTACTGACAAAATTGCAGTATATAAACTTCAGTATGAGGCTGTATTCAGAGTACCTGTGGATAGAAAACAGCACATTTCTCATACCACCTGAATATTTCTTTGGAGGGCGCACATACCAGATGTCCGCAGTACAAATGCTTGTGTATGCCAGCCGTTCTGTGCCTGCCGCAGCCGCTGCCTATGTCCTTTCGACATAAATTTACTTTCTGCAAATATTTGCATGTATAATTGTGTAATTACACCGATAAAGGTTATTATTAATTCTCCTTTACAAATAAAGTCGTGTATTTTGCCACTTCTTTGAAATCATGAAACAAATTGGCTGCCTGGAACAGCTAATAGCTCTCCATCCAGAGCCAAACGCATCCTCCGTAATTGCTTTTCCATCTCAATGCATTTCTGATCGGCCCAAAAACTCATTTCAGGCTTTCTTTTCAGCTAAGTGACACGGGCCGGTATACCTGCACGGCGTCCACGCCAAGCGGAGAAGCCAGCTGGAGCGCTTACATCGAGGTTCAAGGTAACTCCATAGAAAAAGTCACTTTTTGTGAATAATGGTAGTATATACCTATACAGGTGGCCATAAAAATACGTGATGGCTCTGTACAGTGGTAATCAGCTCAATGCATTACAATGTATAAATGTAGCTGAGCTGAGTTTGTTATTTAGCCTCTATGGCAGTATTTCCCAACCAGTGTGCCTCCAGCTGCTGCAAAACCACAACCCTCAGCATGGCCGGCTGTTTGGGGATGCTCGGAGTTGTAGTTTTGCAACAGCTGGAGGCACACTGGTTGAGAAACACTGCCTTACAGGTGTAGAGCTGTGTTTGGAAGAAACTAGCTCTGTTTTTCTCTTCCTGAATAACATTTTTAATCATTTGGCCAAGGTTAGTCAAAGTTGGTGCACCCTTGCATTGGTGCCAGAGGGGTATCTGCCTTTATATACAGTGTATATATATATATATATATATCTTACAAAAAAGGATAAGTTGGCCTGCACATACTTCTACCAAGCTACCGCATGGACCTGGCATACAGGTGCACGCTGCTGGGCTAAATATACATAGACAGGAGAATACAGCAGCGCACTGCTAGCACAAAGATACAGATAAAACATGAAATGCCACATTGCTACAACGAAAAATGAAGCAATGTGGCAACCTCCATGTTGGTTCTTGCACCCCACCCACCTTATAAGGTGCTGGATGTCTCAGATCTTACAAGCCTGGTAACTGACTGAACAGAGGCACATTCATAGTGTAGGGTCCGTCACAATGAGGTCACCTTATTGTGGTGGGATGGTCCAAACTATTTGGCCAAATGGTGAGCGAAGCGCCTCAGTTTTTCATTTTTTGTTGTAGCAATATAGCATTTCATGTTTTATCTGTATCTTTGTGCTGACAGTGTGCTGCTGTATTCTCCTGCTACTATTATAACAAATAGCACTTGATACCATGTGCTTTATTGCAGATTTTGAATTGGTGGGCAGGAGCTTTAAGTACCCACCAGGCCCCTTTAACTATGCCCTAGCTCATAGAAGAGTCACAATGCACATAAATTGCATTCCTAAAGGAATTACATATTTAGCTCTGCTACATCTGTCTATAAAAATTTTAATACCTCCAAACTGTGGACCTTCAGCTGTTACAAAACTACAACTCCCAGCAGGAGTTGTAGTTTTGCAACAGCTGGAGGCACGTTTGTTGGGAAACACTGCCTTTGTAACATTATTTGCTATATACTGTGATCATCTATCCTCCATTAGAATTTGGCGTTCCGGTACAACCTCCACGAGCTACTGATCCCAATCTTATTCCAAGTGCTCCGTCAAAGCCCGAAGTCACCGATGTCAGCAAGAACACAGTCACTTTATCCTGGCAGCCAAACCTGAATTCTGGTGCCACGCCAACGTCGTACATCATAGAAGCCTTCAGGTACCAGACAGGATGGGACCTACTGTGTATTTCAGGGGGTCTTCAGTGCCATGGCTTCTAAGTGATGTTCATTCTCTTTGTAGCCATGCTTCTGGAAGTAGTTGGCAAACAGTGGCTGAAAACGTCAGGACGGAATCATTCGCCGTCAAAGGCCTAAAACCCAACGCAATCTACCTCTTCCTGGTGAGAGCAGCTAATGCCTATGGACTGAGCGACCCCAGTCAGATCTCTGACCCTGTTAAGACACAAGGTAGGAAAAATCCTCAACTACACCAATTTATCATCTGTCAGATCGCAGAAGGGTCCACTAGCAAGGTTTATATAGGCTGAGGACTTGTCCAGTATCTCTAGCTGCAACTAGGGGGCGCATACTGTGTATAGATGTATATACAGCTCCAATAGATTTCAGTAGTAGCTGTATGAATCCATATGCAGTGAGCGCCCCCGTGTGGTTTCTGCATGGATCCAGGATTATAAACTATTTATTTTCTCCTTCTTCTTATATATCCATTTTCTATCTATCTATCTATCTATCTATCTATCTATCTATCTATCCTTTTTCTTTCTTTCTTTTTTCTTTCTATCTATCTACCTATTTATCCATTTTGCATATGTTATCTATCTATTCTATCTATTCTCTCTCCCCATAAAATATCTCATATCTATCTATCTCTCTCATATCTTTCCCATATCTATCTATCTCATATCTATCTATTTCATATCTATCTATCTATCTCATATCACATCTATTTATCTATCTATCTTTCTATCGCATATCTATCTATCTATCCATCTCATATATATCTGTCTATCTATCTCATATCTATCTATCCATCTCATATCTATCTATCTCATATCTATCTATCCATCTCATATCTATCTATCTATCCATCTCATATCTATCTATCTATCTATCTATCCATCTCATATCTATCTATCTGTGGTGTCCCGGTACTGGCCTTGGTCCCGTACCTTTGCCGTAAGTCCCCACAGTCAGAGTTCCTCCATTCTGGTAGAGCTTTCCTGATGGGTTAACCCCTAGTCACCTCATAGTGCTATTTAAAAGTGTATAGATTTAATATATTTTATTATAATGTAATTTATGTACAGGACCTTCGGTCACGTGATGTATGGAGAATTGTGTTATGCTAAGGTTCAAGGACCTTTAGGTCATGTGATAGGTCATGTGATGTAACCATAATGCCTTGGTTTAGGGCTGACAGGTCTGGGAACCAATAAGCTTTGATCCTGCCCCTTCTGTATATAAGGGCGATGTATCCAATAATCGCCTCCTCTTTCCCTTGGGATCTCAGAGAAAGCAGATCTGTGATCACAGCTACAAGACAAGCTAGGCCTGAAGCCTTCCACTTCAGCGCATTCTAAACCGTGAGTTAATCTAACTCCATCCGACCAATCCTACATGACTACCGAACCTAAACATACCCCTAAATTCAGTGGAACAGCGTACAGCAAAAATCAAAGCTTATTTTACCTCAAAGTCCCAGCCAACCTGTGAGGAGCCTGAGTCTCGTGTAAAAGACTGTTTGTTATCATCATCTGCATAAAATCTGCAGTAAAGTTATTTCCAGTTTATTACTACTTCTGCTGTGGACAATCCTTTATTCCTCCCTATCGTTCTTGGGACTGGTGAAAGTAGGACATTTATATATCTAGAGGAAGCCCGCACCCTGGCGTCACAACAATCAAGGGTTAATGCTACACCCTGCAACACTACTCTGCAACACCCCTGTTCACCCTATATCCCCCAAGCACACCACATATCTATCTCATATCTATCTATCTATCTCTCATATCTGTCTATCTATCTCATATCTATCTATATATCTCATATATATCTATCTCATATCTATCTATCTATCTCTCATATCTGTCTATCTATCTCATATCTATCTATATATCTCATATATATCTATCTCATATCTATCTATCTCATATCTATCTATATATCTCATATATATCTATCTCATATCTATCTATCTCATATCTATCTATCTATCTATCTATCTCATATCTATCTATCTATCTATCTATCTCATATCTATCTATCTCATATCTATCTATATATCTCATATCTATCTATCTCATATCTATCTATCGATCTATCTCATATCTATCTATCTCATATCTATCTATATATCTCATATATATCTATCTCATATCTATCTATCTATCTATCTATCTCATATCTATCTATCTATCTATCTATCTATCTCATATCTATCTATCTCATATCTATCTATCTCATATCTATCTATCTATCTATCTCATATCTATCTCATATCTATCTATCTATCTAGCTCATATCTATCTATCTATCTCATATCTATCTATCTATCTATCTATCTATCTATCTATCTCATATCTATCTATCTATCTATCTATCTATCTATCTATCTATCTATCTCATATCTATCTATCTATCTATCTCATATCTATCTATCTATCTATCTCATATCTATCTATCGATCTATCTCATATCTATCTATCGATCTATCTCATATCTATCTATCTCATATCTATCTATCTCATATCTATCTATCTATCTCATATCTATCTATCTCATATCTATCTATCTATCTCATATCTATCTATCTCATATATATCTCATATCTATCTCATATCTATCTAGCTCATATCTATCTCATATCTTTCTATCTATCTATCTATCTATCTATCTATCTGACATACATACCAGATAATTCTCACATCTCTTGGTCTCATGATGTCTCCCCCACCTCCTCCAGCTCATAGTAGATTTGTACATGTAACTATTTCTGACAGGTTTGTTTGTGTTGCAGAATTTCTTCGGTATCGTCCTCAAACCAGTATAATCATTTCTGATAATCTGTTTATAGGGATTTGTTTGCAGGAAAGGGACAGAACACTGGATTTCTGTAGGAATTATTCCGCAGCTTTAGTGAGTTCCCCTGTAGGTGACCTATTGAGAGGTGACTCAGGGGGATATAGGATTCCGGTCACCCACACCACTTCTCTCTATGGGTCAAACAAAGTACAGCTGTGGATTATGTCACCACCGCACTCATTTATATTAACTGGTGACCGCTGGAAAATGGAAATGGATTCCGTCTTAATAAAAGAGTTCTCCACCTCTAGATGACTTCATAGGAATGGCTTGCTGGTGACCCCCACTTATATGTAGGAAGGTTTAGTTCTATCCCCATCTTCTTTCTATCTGTGGTTTATATCAGGGGGCATAAAAAATAAACCATGGCATGGGCCTACTGTGCCATCACCCAACTATCTTCAGCAGCGGGTTTACTTCATGAAAAGCTAATGGTTATTTTGGTCTCCAAAGCAGTGATGTCACAGTACAGAGATAATACACAGTGATGTCACAGTACAGGGAAAATACACAGTGATGTCACTGTACAGGAATAATACACAGTGATGTCACAGTACAGGGATAATACACAGTGATGTCACAGTACAGAGATAATACACAGTGATGTCACAGTACAGGGAAAATACACAGTGATGTCACTGTACAGGAATAATACACAGTGATGTCACAGTACAGGGATAATACACACAGTGATGTCACAGTACAGGGATAATACACAGTGATGTCACAGTACAGGGATAATACACAGTGATGTCACAGTACAGGGATAATACACACAGTGATGTCACAGTACAGGGATAATACACACAGTGATGTCACAGTACAGGGATAATATGCACAGTGATGTCACAGTACAGGGATAATGTGCACAGTGATGTCACAGTACAGGGATAATATACACAGTGATGTCACAGTACAGGGATAATACACAGTGATGTCACAGTACAGGGATAATACACAGTGATGTCACGGTACAGGGATAATACACACAGTGATGTCACAGTACAGGGATAATACACACAGTGATGCACAGTACAGGAATAATACACACAGTGATGTCACAGTACAGGGATAATACACACAGTGATGTCACAGTACAGGGATAATACACACAGTGATATTACAGTACAGGGATAATACACAGTGATGTCACAGTACAGGGATAATACACAGTGATGTCACAGTACAGGGATAATACACAGTGATGTCACAGTACATGGATAACACACAGTGATGTCACAGTACAGGGATAATATACAGTGATGTCACAGTACAGTGATAATACACACAGTGATGTCACATTATAGGAATAATACATGGTGATGTCACAGTACAGAGATAATACACACAGTGATGTCACATTATAGGAATAATACATGGTGATGTCACAGTACAGGGATAACCCCCCCCCCCCCCTCTCCCACCTACATTCTTGTAAAAAAAAATGATGCTAAATAGTTACTTCAGAGATTTTTTTCTAGACACGCTCATAGATAGCCATATGTGTAATTATTTTGGATAATGATGTTTGATCCAGGAATGCTGTGTTACATAATCTTATTTTTCTATATGGTATTAAAATATTCTATATATAAACTTTTCAGTATTATTTAGGTGTAGTATCACCCATAATGTCCTAGATTACCTAGGTTTAGCTCTGAACTGTGGTTCCCAACCGGGGTGTCTCTAGCTGTTGCAAAACTACAACTCCCAGCATGCCCGGACAGCCAACGGCTGTCCGGGCATGCTGGGAGTTGTAGTTTTGCAACAGCTGGAGTCACCCTGGTTGGGAAACACTGTTTTAGAAGGTCATCTTTGTTCTTAACGTTCTAGGTGTTCCAACTTCTTAATTGAACCCCTGTCAGTGTCGTTCAGCTATGTATGATGTGTCGCTTGCTCTGATTGGTCTGCAGCTTCTTGAGATGTGTTATTGACTCGTCCTGATTTATGTAACACATTCATCATTTCAGATGTCCCCCCTACAAGTCAAGGAGTGGATCACAAACAGGTCCAAAGAGAACTGGGGGATGTGGTTCTGCACCTTCATAATCCAACCATCCTCTCCTCCTCTTCAATTGAAGTTCATTGGACGGTAAGTAAATAATTCAGTCATCATCCATTGCTGATGTCCTCCGGGCCGTAAGAGAAAGAGACGTAGCTGGAATGAAGTCTTCATCACGGGGGCTCAAGAAGGTTTAAGACATTACAAGATCTTCATTATTCCTATTAACATTTAGATGGTTCCTGCCTGGAATCTCTGGATATACATCTAGAATTAGCAATGAGGGTAACATAGGATGTATTTCTCACCTCTCTCGTAGGTGGACCAACAGTCTCAGTACATCCAAGGCTACAAGATTCTCTACAGGCCCAGTCCCGAGAACCGCGGGGAATCTGCTTGGTCCATATTTGAAGTCCGAACTCCAGCAAAAAACAGTGCAGTGATCCCCGAGCTTAAAAAAGGGGTAAACTATGAAATAAAAGCCCGACCTTTCTTCAATGAGTTCCAAGGAGCTGACAGTGAAGTACGCTTTGCCAAGACCCTGGAAGAAGGTAAGTGCCCCCCCACCGCTCTTAGTACATGGTTAAAGGGGCACTCCGGTGGAAAACATTATTATTATTATTATTTTTTAATCAACTGGTGCCAAAAAGTTAAATTCCAATAATTTTTTTTTATCCTTCCAGTATTTATTAGATGCTGTATACTACAGAGTAAATTCTTTTCATATTTGGTTTTCTTTTCTGTCTGACCACAGTGCTCTCTGCTGACACCTCTGTCCATTTTAGGAACTGTCCAGAGCAACATATGTTTAAAAATCTTATATATATATCAACATATTAAAGGAGTAGTCCAGTAGTGAACAAGTGGTGAACAACTTATCCCCTATCCTAAGGATAGGGGATAAGTTGCAGATCGTGGGGGTCCGACCGCTGGGGCCCCCCGCGATCTCCTGTACGGGGCCCTGGCAGCCCGCGCGAAGGGGGCGTGTCGACCCCCCCGCACGAAGCGGCGTCCGACACGCCCCCTCAATACAACTCTATGGCAGAGCCGGAGCGCTGCCTTTGGCAATCTCCGGGTCTGCCATAGCGATGTATTGAGGTGGGAGTGTCAGCCGCTGCTTCGTGCGGGGGTCGACACCCGATATCTGGCCAGAGAGCCTGGCCCCCGTACAGAGAGATCGCAGTGGGCCCCAGCGGTCGGACCCCCGGCGATCTCAAACTTATCCCCTATCCTTAGGATAGGGGATACGTTTTTCACCACTGGACTACCCCTTTAATCCTTCCAGTATTTATCAGCTGCTGTATGCTCCAGAGGAAGTTGTATTTCTTACTGGAGTTCTTTCCAGTCTGACCACACTGCTCTCTGCTGACACATCTGTCCATGTCAGGAACTGTCCAGAGTACAAGCAAATCCCCATAGTAAACCTATCCTGCTCTGGACAGTTCCTGACATGGACAGAGGTGTCAGCAGAGAGCACTGTGGTCAGACTGAAAAGAAATACAAAAAGAAAAGAATTTCCTCTGTAGTATACAGCATCTGATAAGTACTGGAGGAATTAAGATTTTTTTAATAGAAGTAATTTACAAATCTGGCACCAGTTGATTTAAAAAAATAAATAAATAAATAAAAGGTTTTCCACCGGAGTACCCCTTAAGGTTAGGATGATTACTCTTTGTTCTGAAGTCAAAATTTTGCTGATTGGAAATGATATGTTCTATACAGAAATCTATCTATACAGAGATGTAACCCTGAATGGTCTCCAAACTGTGGATCTCCAACTGTTTCAAAACTACTACTCCTAGCATATCTGGACATTCGGGTGTCCAGGCATGTTTGGAGTTGTAGTATAGAATGACAACACAGTGTTTTTTAACTTAGAGGAATCTTACACTTAAAGAAAGTTCTGGAGGACTTTCTCTGCAATAGACTTTATCAGCAACTTGTTGACTTTTATGGCATCTTGGTCATGTACTGTAGGATTTCTTAAATGGGGAGACAGATCTATCTATCTGTTTATCTATCTATCTATCTCATATCTATCTATCTATATATCTATCTATATATCTATCTGTCTATCTATCTATCTATCTATCTATCTATCTATCTCATATCTATATATCTATCTATCTCATATCTATCTATCTATCTATATATATATATCTATCTATCTGTTTATCTATCTATCTATCTATCTATCTATCTCATATCTATATATCTATCTATCTCATATCTATCTATGTATCTATCTCATATCTATCTATCTATCTCATATCTATCTCATATCTATCTATCTATCTATCTATCTATCTATATCATATATTTCCCATATATATCTATCTCATATCTATCTATCTCATATCTATCTATCTATCTATCTATCTATCTATCTCATATCTATCCCATATCTATCTATCTATCTATCTATCTCATATCTATCTATTTATTTATCTCATATCTATCTATCTATCTATCTATCTATCTATCTATCTATCTATCTATCTATCTCATATCTATCTATCTATCTCATATCTATCTATCTATCTCATATCTATCTATCTCATATCTATCTATCTATCTCATATCTATCTATCTATCTATCTATCTATCTCATATCTATCTATTTATCTATCTCATATCTATCTATCTATCTATCTATCTATCTATCTCATATCTATCTATCTATCTATCTATCTATCTATCTCATATCTATCTATCTATCTCATATCTATCTATCTCATATCTATCTATCTATCTACACAGCAAATAGAAGCAGCACAACCATCCAATGTAATTGTGCAGCAGGTATATGGGAGCTTTGTGTCACTTTGCATGCTTGATAAAGACCGTGCAGATGGTTAAAACGTCATATCCTTTGCCATGAGGAAATAAACCTTTGTTTTTCACCACATTGGAGTGCTGCGGGATGCATTACTTTTTCCGTAGCTATCTATCTGCACATAAACCAGTTACATGTTATATTCTTATTAATTTTTGCAGCACCCAGTGCCCCGCCTCAGAGTGTTACTATT
The DNA here is from genome assembly GCF_029499605.1 of Hyla sarda. NCBI lineage: Eukaryota > Metazoa > Chordata > Amphibia > Anura > Hylidae > Hyla > Hyla sarda. The sequence goes on from NC_079190.1 coordinate 455,633,495, forward strand.
ACAAAGAATGATGGCAATGGGACAGCAATTGTAGTCATGTGGCAACCACCCCCAGAAGAAAACCAAAATGGTTTGGTCCAAGAATATAAGGTAATGGAATGGTGTTGGATAAACCCTCTTTCTACCATGGCTTCCATACATCTAAATTACCGTATATACTCGAGTATAAGCCGAGTTTTTCAGCACAATTTTTCGAGCTGGTCCAGGCCATCTATGCTGCAGGGACCGTCCGGTGGGGAGGGTTAGTCATTCCGGGCTGTCCATTTTTACCGGGGGGCCCTCATCTCCGCTCCGGGCCCGGCCCCAGACTAGTGATGTTGCCTTGACGACGACGCACAGAGACGTCTCTGCGCATGAACGTCCCAGTGCGTCGTCGTCAAGGCAACGTCCCTAGTCCGGGGTAGGCCCGGGGCGGAGAAGAGGGCCCCCCGGTAAAAATGGACAGCCCAGAACGACTAACCCTCCCCACCGGACGGTCCCTGCATCATAGATGGCCTGGACCAGCTCACCCTTCCTTTCCACCGAGGGAAGGTGAGTAGAAAACTAAAGGGGGTCTGGATGATGACAAAGGCCGCAGTGGTCTTCCACCTGTGGACCTCCAGATGTTTCAAAACTACAACTCCCAGCATGCCAGGACAGCCGAAGGGAGTTGTAGTTTTGCAACATCTGGAGGTCTGTAGGTTGAAGACCACTGAAGGGATTGACAGGCGGTGATGATTAAGGGGGGGGGGAGGTATGAGGACGAGGGTGATGATGATGGGGGTGTAAATGATGGGGGTCTGGATGATGATAAGGGGGTATGATGACATGGGGGAATGATGTATTTCCCACTCTAGGCTTATAGTCGAGTAAATAACTTTTCCTTCGTTTTTGGGATGAAATTAGGGGCCTCGGCTTATATTCGGGTCGGCTTATACTTGAGTATATACGGTAACCATTAGCAAAAACTAGGCACCTCATCCTGCCTTGCCGCAGAGATATCTTCCTGGCGTCAGCCGTGTGTTATGCTTCTACAATAATTTGAAAAGAACAAAATAAAATGACATTTTGGAACCATAAATAGCTTTTTTTTTGTTAGCTAGCACCTCGTCTGACATTTCATTTTTAATTTAGCTAAAGCCTTTGTTTTCCTGACACAATAAATGAGCCTTCAACTGCAATTTTTCATGGGCCTATTTTAAGTTTCCATCTTTTCTGTGTAACTATTTGCATGCATTGCTGAGTATAGTTGGGTTTGCACTATAGTACAACCAATTATTGCAATGCTTTATAGAATTGGAGAGAACTTGATAACATTTATTACAAATGAAAAAATTGTGCCAGGGAAGAATTCCACTATGTGCACGAAGATAATTGAAACCAAATGTAGGGATGAGAAGTGTATGGGCATTTGTCGCCATCTAGTGGTAAAAGTGGAAACTACTTTGTAATAAATATAGAAGTTATTTGATACAGAAAATTCCTGCAAAAATGAAACAGAAAATTAGGATTAACTTACTGTGACTATGTAATTATTAAAGCACTAAACATCTGGCCAGTTTGTGAACATAAAATGCTATTTATTTACTTCTATTTAGCTTTTATTTAAATCTTTTATTTAAATCTCAACTTTAAATGTATTTTTTTAATGTGTATTTGTTATTTATGCTATTAATAAATTTGTTTATTTAGAGAAGATTTTATTTAGTTTATTTTTTATTTTTTTTATAATTGTTTATCACCAAATAGATAGATAAATTAGATATATAGATGTATTTATGACTTGATAACCCAAACTATGTGCTATGATTTCCCTGTACTCAGTCGAGAGAAGTATATGCAATATATTTATGTCTATACCAGTGGTCTTCAACCTGTGGACCTCCAGATGTTGCAAAACTACAATTCCCAGCATGTCCGGACAGCCATTGGCTGTCCGGGCATGCTGGGAGTTGTAGTTTTGAAACATCTGAAGGTCTGCAGGTTGAAGACCACTGGTCTATACAGTATGTGGCCACCCAGTCATTGTCATGTGTTGCTGTAAATCTCTCTATGCGGTGAACTCCCAATGGTGATAACTACCAAGAAAGTCTGTGACTGATTGTATGTCCAGAAGCAGGAGAAGCCTATTGATAGAATATTGATTGATTGATTGATTTTTTTGTCTCTTTTTGCTTTTTAGGTTTGGTGTCTTGGCAATGAGAGTCGATATCATATTAACAAGACGGTTGATGGCTCCACTCTCTCTGTAGTCATCCCCTACCTAGTACCTGGCATCAAGTACAGTGTGGAGGTGGCCGCTAGCACTGCAGCAGGGCCGGGGGTGAAAAGTGAGCCACAGTTCATCCAGCTAGGTGAGTTGTATAACAGCATCCAATGTAACTCATAGCTGTCCATTTCTACCTGGAGCTTGTGATCTGAAAAATAAATAAATAAATTGTAGATTCACACTGAAGGCATCAAAACTATGAATTAACACATGTGGAATTATATACATAACAAAAAAGTGTGAAACAACTGAAAATATGTCATATTCTAGGTTCTAGCCACCTTTTGCTTTGATTACTGCTTTGCACACACTTGGCATTCTCTTGATGAGCTTCAAGAGGTAGTCACCTGAAATGGTCTTCCAACAGTCTTGAAGGAGTTCCCAGAGATGCTTAGCACTTGATGGCACTTTTGCCTTCATTGGGTACTGGTCTGGTGACTGTGGAGGCCAGGTCATGTGGCGCAGCACCCCATCACTCTCCTTCTTGGTCAGATAGCCCTTACACAGCCTGGAGGTGTGTTTGGGGTCATTGTCCTGTTGAAAAATAAATGATGGTCCAACTAAACGCAAACTGGATGGAATAGCAGCCGCTGCAAGATGATGTGGTAGCCATGCTGGTTCAGTATGCCTTCAATTTTGAATAAATCCCCAACAGTGTCACCAGCAAAGCCCCCCCACACCATCACACCTCCTCCTCCACACCAACACACCTGTGAAGTGAAAACCATTTCAGGTGACTACCTCTTGAAGCTAAACAAGAGAATGCCAAGAGTGTGCAAAGCAGTAATCAAAGCAAAAGGTGGCTACTTTGAAGAACCTAGAATATGACATATTTTCAGTTGTTTCACACTTTTTAGTTATGTATATAATTCCACATGTGTTAATACATAGTTTTCATGCCTTCAGTGTAGTGGGAATCTACAATTTTCATAGTCATGAAAATAAAGAAAACTCTGAATGAGAAGGTGTGTCCAAACTTTTGGTCTGTACTGTATATATATATATATATATATATATATATATATATATATATATACATGCATACTGTATAACTTTGCCTGGAATACAGGTGTTTTGTAGATTTAGATGTAAATAAATACACCTACATATATATATATATATATATATATATATATATATATATATATATATATATATATATATAGGTGTATTTATTTACATCTAGATCTAACAAAACACCTGTATTCCGGGCAAAGTTATCTTATCCCATATGCAAAGGATAGGGAATAAGATGTCTAATCATTGGGGGGGGGGCTGCTGGGCTGCTGCTCAAGTATCGTAAACCTCTGTGTTTCCGGAAGTGGAGACGTGACATCATGCCTTTGGATAGGGGATAAGATGTCTTTGGCCGGAATACCCCTTTCATTTGAAAAAGATCAGAAAACTTTATTGACACATTGGTATCATCCCCCATTGTAAGATGCACAGGATGTAAGAGCCATGGGGGTGAAGATATATATATATATATATATATATATATATATATATATATATATATACATAGTTTTTGTATAGTTTTCAGGCACATCTGTCCCGTTTTGTGACTTGTGCTGCACCTTTTGGTGATCTGTAACTTTGCGTTCCGTTCATTTCTATGGCAGCGTCGATGGTGCAGAGAGCTGTACTCGGGTTTTTTCTGCGCTCCCATAGGTGATCGCGGGGGGCCCCAGCAGTCAGACCCCCCCCCCCCCCCCCGATCAGCTACTTATCCTGTGGATAAGGAATAAATAATTTTTTGCCGGAGGCCCTTTTGACTGTCCCTGCACAGCGATAACTATTTTTTGCACCTACATTCAAATTACATCAGAATTGATACATTAATAGACCTTGGTCATGTGCCACAATTTTTAATCTCCCTTCATTATTTCTCACTTGTAACCATTATAATACCATGTAACCAATAATTAACAATGTATAACTGTTTAGAATGTTTCACTTCACATAGTGTCCCAGGTCCTGCAGTGAAAACAATTTAAGGGGTACACCAGTTTGGGATACATTATTCCCTATGCACAGAGTTCTTACAGCTGATATCAGACCCATATATAATGTAATATCTCTGGAGGTTTTGTTCGTTTTATAGGGTTATAAGAGAAGCAGCTGAGATTCATCACATATTATGTCAATGTCTTTGGAAATTATAACAGTGCTGGAGCATTATAAGAGGAGAAGCTGATATCAGTCATATATATGATGGAAATGTCTCAGGGGGTTATGTTGTGGTGCCCAAAAGGGGAATGGAAGTAGTAATTCCGGCCCAACTGGGGTAATACCACACCTAGCACAGTGTATGATATCATGGAAGCTTTGTGAGTCGGACTGAACCGTGACTATTCTCCTGTGGTCTTGGCAACATTTCCTCTTTTTAATCAGATCATATTTGTAAAAGTTTTGTAAAGAAGAAAGCCTACAAAAAACGAACCATGAGACGAGACTGAACAGTAGATCATACACAACATAAAGGATACATAGCAGAAACATATACAGAGATCATTAAAGAGGTCTTCACCCCGGACAAGGGCAGAAGGAGAGGGTCACACACTTTGGGCACATTCAGAAATGAAGGGGTGAGGCAGGGAGATAGTTTAGTGTAGGAATAGGAGTGTAGAAAAGGTGGGGTCAGAGATGAAGTCTTGCAGGGGTCCTTACTTGTTTAGTTGCAGGGGACCTAAGTATTATCAGTCCGCACCTGACACGTAACAAAACATATGTATACTTTTTATTAACAGGTTTTATTAAAACATGGCAATTTCCCAAAATATTGAAGCATTGCTGGCCAGGGACATGTTCTGCAGTCGATAAAAGAGAAAGGAGCATTTACTTTTATAAGCCAGACCTGTCAGACAGAAAGGCGGACAAGAGCGGACATGGGGCGACTTATCTTCATTCCTAGCTGTCTTTGGACTATGCTTTACCCACATGAAACATTCAGGGGAGATTTATCAAAACTTGTGTAGAGGAAGTGAAGTTGCCCATAGCAACCAATCAGATCGCTTCTTTCATTTTTCAGAGGCCTTTATAAAAATCAAAGAAGGAATCTGATTGGTTGTTATGGGTAACTTCACTTCCTCTACACAGGTTGTGATAAATCTCCCCCCATGTCCCCAAACATATCACATAATCTTAATGTAACATTATTACAAGTGATACTACATTCTGTAATAAATGGTATACAGCTATAATAATACCATAGGCACAACTAATATGTGACCTACCTCATACATCCCATGACTCATAACTATCTATCTATATATCAATAATCTATCTATCTATATCTCATATCTATCCATATCTCATATCTATCTATCTCATATCTATCTATATATCTATCCCATATCTAACTATCTATCTATCTATCTATCTATATCATCTCTATCTATCTCATATCTATCTATCTCATATCTTTCTATCTCATATCTATCTATCATCTATCTATCTCATATCTATCTATCTATCTAGCAACAGGAGAATACAGCAGCACACTGCTAGCACAAAGATATAGATAAAACATGAGTATATAGATACAACATGGAAAGCTATTCAGCTATGGTGCAGTAATGAAATAGTGAGATACTTAGCTTGCAATTTGGCGGCCAAATAGCTTGGACCATCCCACCACGGTAAGGTGATCTCATTGGGACGGACCCTACACTATGAAAATGTCTCTGTGTGAATAGATCAGCAGGCATTGCAGGATCTGGAACATCCAAATCACCTTATATACACCTGATAGAGGTGGGTGGGGTGCAAGAACCAACATGGAGGTAGCCACTCCCTCATATGTGTAATACAAACAATGAATACGTTGGCCAGCACTATTGATTCCAAACTATTATACGGACCTGGCTTACAGGTGCAGGCTTCTGGCCTAAATATACAGCAACAGGAGAATACAGCAGCACACTGCTAGCACAAAGATATAGATAAAACATGAGTATATAGATACAACATGGGAAGCTATTCAGCTATGGTGCAGTAATGAAATAGTGAGATACTTAGCTTGCAATTTGGCGGCCAAATAGCTTGGACCGTCCCACCACGGTAAGGTGATCTTATTGGGACAGACTCTACACTATGAATATGCCTCTGTGTGAATAGATCAGCAGGCATTGCAGGATCTGGAACATCCAAATCATTCACACAGAGGCATATTCATAGTGTAGGGTCCGTACCAATGAGATCACCTTACCGTGGTGGGACGGTCCAAGCTATTTGGCCGCCAAATTGCAAGCTAAGTATCTCACTATTTCATTACTGCACCATAGCTGAATAGCTTCCCATGTTGTATCTATATACTCATGTTTTATCTATATCTTTGTGCTAGCAGTGTGCTGCTGTATTCTCCTGTTGCTGCATATTTAGCCCAGCAGCCTGCACCTGTAAGTCAGGTCTGCATAATAGTTTGGAATCAATAGTGCTGGCCAACTTATTCTTTATCTATCTATCTCATATCTATCTGTCTATCTATCTCATATCTATCTATCTATCTGTCTCATATCTATCTATCTATCTATCTATCTATCTCATATCTATCTATCTATCAATCAATCAATCCCATATCTATCTCCTATCTATTTCATATCTATCTATCTATCTATCTATCTATCTATCTATCTATATCATATCTATGTATCTATCTATGTTATATCTACGTTGGATCTATCTACATATTAACCTTCTGGCAATGTTCTCCATCTGTCATCTCATCTGTTTTAGTCACGGGTTGATGATTGGTTGTTATGGCAGTAAGGTGCTTAACTATGATCCTCATATCTGCCATCTAAGTAAATTTAGCCTTGAGCTGACAGGCCTAATAAATTTCAGTATAAAAGTATTTCATTGGTATGGAAGGCAGAACAGGGAGGGCACAGAATATTCACCTGTATGGAGTATGCAGTCAGCCTCGGCGATCTAAATAAGTAGTGCCTCCTGCGGGGTGCGTATACTAAAGATGAAGTATCGATAATTGTAACAATAAAAAGGTGTATGTGCACTCACCGCTCAGTACAGGTCACTGCATTCCGGAGTCCGTGTCACGTATAGCTGGGTGTCAGCATGGACGCATCGTGGTAGTGCTCAGAGGCAACAATGGCAGTTTCGCACGTAAGTGCGTGCTTCTTCCGGCCTCCTACCTGAGATCGGAAGAAGCACGCACTTATGTGCGAAACTACAGGTGTAAGGGTCAACTTACCTATCCTATATTTGTAACCTACATATAAGTAACTTGTGTACCAAGTTTTATCAACATATATTCAGCTGTTTGGAAGTGATGCTGAAACATACACACATTGAGTTTCTTTATATATAGATAAAAGAATAAAAAAGCACAAAACTTTTTTTTGTGCAAACGAAAAAACTCAACAAAAAAGATCATGATGTTCAAGCAGTTTTCACACTTTTTTAACTCTATTTCAAAACAAATGACATAAAAAACAAATTACATCACTTGTTTACTTGCAATGCAAGTCGGGTGACATGCTAACAAGTGACCAATTACTACTCCTCCTGCCTTCAGTTTCCAAGGAAAATGATAAAAGTGCAGTCACTTTTTAAACCCTCCTAAAAAGCTAATCAAAAAAGTAAAAAAATAACTAAATAATGTAAAAAATCCCTAACACCCTTAACTAAAAAATCCCTAAAACCATTGTTATATATCTTCTACTAGATAAATTATAAGAGACCATGCCAGAATTGTTGTTTTAGGTTCATCCTGCCTCCCCAAAATTTTACATTTCAAATTAAAAACATAAAAAAAAAACAAGTAATCTGTACCCCAAAAAAAAAAAAAAAAAATAACACGATTTAGCCAAAGTTATGGGGATTGGAATAGGGTGCCACAAAAGCAATTATACTGAACCAGAAATTAAAATAAAGTGCAAAATGTTACACCCTGCATATTCATTTTCTGCCACCAGATGTCAGAAGAGCACTGATATTTTGCACTAAGTGGATTTGTTGTAAATGTCTCTTTTCTATTCTTGACATCTGGATTACAAATCATTGGTCTTCAACCTGCGGCTCCACAACTGATGTTTGCCAAACACTTATATTTTTCCTAGTGAACTTTTAACAATATAAATGATATAAAGACATCGGAATTATCAAGTAAATACTGTTGTCTTAAAATGTAAACTCTGGTTCTATATTTCATCCCAGTTTCAGCTGCTTGGGTACAGTAAGAGATATAGAGTGGCGGTGTAAATGCATTAGTCGCGGTACATTTTATATGGTTAAGCCCAGCTGGCACAATACTAGAACCTTAACCAGCCGCCCTCATAAAACCCGATCCACCCCCTCACCACCTCTCACAAATAGCTGTGAAATCAGTAAAACTGGAGATACAGCCGGGGGTTAGACTGCAGAATGCTGACCCGCTCCATGGATTGTGCGTCTCTGGATTGCTTACAGGAGCACAGGTGTAAGACTTTGTGAGGACGATCCTAGAAAGAGAACATATTTTATGGTTCAGAAAAACAGAACGCTGCCAAAAGTAAGAATGTAATGTATGGAAAAGGTTTGCAGTTACCTGGATTTACACCAGGTTGCATTTCTTAGGGCGCACATCCAGTCACTTCCACCATGTTATGCGCCAGGATCCCTCCAACCATCCTCCATGCCAGGATTCCTTCAGCCCTTCTATGTGCCAGACCCTCCAGCCATACTTTACTCCAGCCATCCTATATACCAAGGTCACATCAAACATCCTATGTACCAGTGTCACTCCGACCTTCCTATATACTAGGGTCTCTCTTACCATCCAGTGCACCTAGGTCAATGCATACAACTTATGTGACAGACACACTCTAAATGTCCTATGTACCAGGGTCCTTTCAAGAATACTGTATACCAGGATAGCTCCAGCCATAACCTCAACCATCTTAGGTCCCAGGGACCATCCAACCATCCTGAATACAAGGATTTTTTCAACACCTCTATCAGACTCTTCAGTTCTCCTATGTACCAGGGTCCCTCAAACTATCCTATGCACCAGAGTCCCTCAAACTATCCCATGTACCAGGGTCCCTCAAACTATCCCATGTACCAGGGTCCCTCAAACTATCCTATGCACCAGAGTCCCTCAAACTATCCCATGTACCAGGGTCCCTCAAACTATCCCATGTACCAGGGTCCCTCAAACTATCCTATGCACCAGAGTCCCTCAAACTATCCCATGTACCAGGGTCCCTCAAACTATCCCATGTACCAGGGTCCCTCAAACTATCCTATGCACCAGAGTCCCTCAAACTATCCCATGTACCAGGGTCCCTCAAACTATCCCATGTACCAGGGTAGCTGAAATCATCATAAGTTCCAGGGTTTCTCTAACAATCCCATGTACCAGCGGCCCTCCAACCATTCTGTATACCAGGCTTCCTCCAGGCCATTAACTTAACATACCCTCCAGTTATTCTGAGTATAAAAGTAATTCCAACCATCCTAAATAATACTGTCTTAGTTTTTATAGCCATCCTACATTCCACGATCCTTCCAGCCACCCTTTAAACCAGATTTCCTCCAACCATCCTGCATACCAGGGTTCCTCCAACCATCCAATGTACCCCCCCAACCTCCCTGTGCTACTTATACCCCACTAACCATGAGTCTGTGCCTGGGCTTAAAGGGTACCTGTCACCAAATAAACTTTTCTAAACTAACTCAGGCTGTGTTCCCTGACTACTCCTAACACCCCTCCTGCCGTAAAAAAAAAAAAAAAAGCTGTGTATCATACCGTTCTTATTGCTCACATCAGGAGAAAGTGGGTGTTTCCCAGCAGGCATGACATCATTGAAGCCTGCTGGGGGACCACTTCCACCCTCACATCTTTGCAGTGCTCTCATGAATAGAAGACCTCAGGCTCTGTGCAACTTTCAGTGAGGCTCTATGCAGCTTTCAGTCTGTGCAGCTTTCAGTCTTTGCAGCTTTCACCGAGGCTCTGTGCAGCTTTCACTGAGGCTCTGTGCAGCTTTCACTGAGGCTCTGTGCAGCTGTCAATAAAGCTCAGTGCAGGGAGAAGCACTTCCTGAGTTTGGTCTCCTGCCAGGCCAGGAGGAAACCAAACTCACTGTATTAATTGCAGCAGGGACTAGAACAGTGCCACCTAGTGGCTGATTTTTCTATTACATTTAAACATATTTTAAAAACAAGTGAATGGGAAAGTGTCTGCTAATGACACAAGGAACACTATATTAAAAGTTTTATTTGGTGACAGGTTCTATTTAACTGCAGCCTCAGCGCCCCCTATAACCATTTTACTATAATATTCCTAACTAACTCTATGTGGATTACAAATGTGGGATGTTTCTGGCAGCAAGCGGCCTATGTAAGGTGACTGCGACATTAGTTCTGGATCTGTTAGTAAGATGGTATCACAGATATGCTCCATTGTACAGTAAAAAAGAACAGAAAAGTTTTCAGCTTATAGAAACAAAGGCCCCAGATAAGTCTGAAATGTCTCAGGAATGACAACACTCCAGTGCTTTCTCAACACCTTGAGGACCCAAAAACCTGTCAGATATGGGATTTCTGTTTACAGTGGGTGGCATTGACTTTGATGCCATCTGAGGTTTTGTTTGTATTTTAGGCAATTGACAAAGCAAAACATTTTTACAAGAGGCTTATATACTGACTATAGTATTTTAGTTTTTTTTAGCGCACCATCTCGCTACCAGTTGTAAAAACAATGTCCATCACCCTATATACGCCCTCCCACATTTACTGCCGCTGCGTACCTTTATTACAGGGTCTCACCATTCTTGCCAAGTGTTAAGTGCTTGTGGGATGCTGTAATATGCACCGTCAGATTTACAAGCACTTATTGTTAATGTTGCAAGATACACAGAACAAGGGTTATTGTGTCCCATCGGTCAGTCACAAGGTATTAGGGAAGATTGGAGGGTGATTCATTGCCCATTTAATTTATTTACTCTTAAAGCTGTGAAGGAATTAATCTTGTATCATTCCCAGCACTGAAGTAACTTGGTCTTATAAGGACACTAGAAGGCGAAACATTGGGGGTGGAGTGGGGAGCAGGGGAATGAAAAATATATATTTTAATTTAGAAGACTTTCAGCAAGTTAAAAACTGTACGAATAAATACAGATTCTTATAAAATCTAAGAGAGTGAAAGCTGGGCTTCTCTTACTGATCTACATCTTTGGCAGCCTCCAGCTGTTGTGAAACTACAACATGCCCGAACAGCCACTGGTATAGACTGTATTTAGGACTCTCTGACTCTCATAGACATATATATGCTCTGGACTGGCCATACATATTAGATGCTCTAGATCGGCCATACATATCAGATGCTCTAGATCGGCCATACATATCAGATGCTCTAGATCGGCCATACATATCAGATGCTCTAGATCGGCCATACATATCAGATGCTCTAGACTGGCCATACACATTAGATGCTCTAGATTGGCCATACATATTAGATGCTCTAGACTGGCCATACACATTAGATGCTCTAGATTGGCCATACACATTAGATGCTCTAGATTGGCCATACACATTAGATGCTCTAGATTGGCCATACATATCAGATGCTCTAGATTGGCCATACATATCAGATGCTCTAGATTGGCCATACATATCAGATGCTCTAGATTGGCCATACATATCAGATGCTCTAGATCGGCCATACATATTAGATGCTCTAGATCGGCCATACACATTAGATGCTCTAGATCGGCCATACATATTAGATGCTCTAGATCGGCCATACACATTAGATGCTCTAGACTGGCCATACACATTAGATGCTCTAGATCGGCAATACATATTAGATGCTCTAGCTCGGCCATACACATTAGATGCTCTAGACTGGCCATACATATCAGATGCTCTAGATCGGCCATACATATTAGATGCTCTAGCCGGGCCATACACATTAGATGCTCTAGATCGGCCATACATATTAGATGCTCTAGATCGGCCATACACATTAGATGCTCTAGATTGGCCATACACATTAGATGCTCTAGACCTGCCATACACATTAGATGCTCTAGACTGGCCATACACATTAGATGCTCTAGACTGGCCATACACATTAGATGCTCTAGACTGGCCATACACATTGACAGCCGTCAGCGTGCAGTATGACGTGCTGCTTCTCCTCCTCCTCCCAGCTGCAGGCTGGACATCATCCTCAATACTGTCACAAGGGCTTACAGTTTCTTGTCCACCCTGTAGGGGCCACACCTGTACAAAGGCTGTTTCTTTAGGAGTCCATGAGCATCTCTGATTCCTGTCCTGCTCCAATCCCTGACAGGTACCACCTATAAGAGAGCGCCCCCCCCCCCTTCCTGTGGTGCCTGGGCAATAGTGAAGTTTTACTACTAGTCAGGGTATCTGCTGGTGATCTACTGTGTTCCTAACCAAGCCTGTTACCTGACTCTGCCTCTGTCTGATCCTGCTTGTACCTTCCTGATTCTCCGGTGCATGACCCGGATTGTTGACCACTACTCTGTCTGCTAATCAAGCCTGATCCACCTGGCTGCATTAGAACTTCTCAGCTTTGTTGTTCTTACAGTTCCAGCTCAACAAGTCAGCACTGCTTCATCAGACTCTGTTGCTGCGTTAATACCATTTATAATTCCAGCCTGCCCCACCAGTCTAGCACCGGGGGAATCTGGCCTGTCAGTCCCATTGCCACTTAATTTAGACCACTCTTAGTGATTTGGTGTCTCTCCTGGAGCTGAAGTTCAGCTTCCGCATCCTGAAGTGGAATAAAGGGTGAATGAAAACTATGGGGAATACTTAGACTCCACTCCCAAGTTTGGCCGAAAGCCAAACTGGTAAGTGGCACAGCGGATTTAGACCAATTGGGGTGTTGCACCTGCCATACACTTAAGATGCTCTAGACTGACCCCCAGCTATCTCTACCAGCCCCCATATGCACACATATGCCTTGTCTTGAATAGGAAAAGGAAAGTACACCACAGACATGTTGAAATCTGGATGTGGAAAACCAACATGTTGGATCCTTTTCTCCCCTGACATCTGCTATTAGAAAAGAATAGCAAGGACCCTGTACTTGTTAGATGATCAGCTAGTCCGGTTTGAACTTTGGGTCTGAGACAGATCTCCAGGAACCCGTGTAGAGTTTGTTTCCATTTGTGCCCCTTTAACCAACACTCCGAGATAAACTTCAGCAGGCAACACCACAAGGCATAAGCTCCAAGACTTGACAGAAAGATATTGACAAGAAGAAAGAACCGTCATAGCAATCATGGCATCCCGTCATATATTCTCCCTGCTCACAGGATTGAGTTGTTTTAGGTGGTTTATTACTCTTTTCAATAGTGTTAATTTGCTTTCATGTCTTAACATATGTTTAGCTCCGAGCCATGAAAAATGTCTGAACTCTGAACAAAGGCTGGGGAACTGAATGGTGTGCAAATGTTGTGCTACCAAAATAGGAACTGTATACGTCATGGACAAGGCTGTGTCTACAGTAATACTGGAATATAGCTGAGGGGGTCTAATAAGCTCTCCAGGAGTATAGGAAAACCCTGTAAGGGATCCTGTCACTAATTATCTGCCTATATAACCAGCAGCGTCATGCAGTGCATAATGGTATCGTATTTCCTCCCATTATTGGATGTCTGTGCCCGATCTGTATTGTACACAATACTTAATTTTAACGCAACTTGTCATTGGGACGGGCTCCTCCTGTAAGTATTCACGCCTGTCGGGGCACAATCTACAAGCTATTGTTGAAATCTGCCGTTATCCTGTGGAGATCTTGACGTGCCTTTTGGGCATGCACAACATTTTGTCAGTAGCTTGTTGAGATCAGGACATGCATGTAGTGTAGATCGTGCCCCAACAGGCGTGGTTACTTTCCAGAAGTACCCTCCAAATGGCTAGTTGTGGTCCCTCTGAAGATCCTCTTCTTTTTGCGCAGAATTACGCCGGAGGTGGGCCCGCCGGCTGGATTTGAATATTCATGGTCACTGATCATGTGGGCGCTTGTGCCTACTGAGCGTTTATGTGACCAGAGCCCATGAATCCTAATCCACAAATCCAGCCGCTGGGCCTGCCTTAAGCGCGCAATTCAAAGCGGAAAGAAGAGGATCTTCAGAGGGACCGGGCGCCGGACTGCAGGTATGTAAGGGTCGGGGCTCCAGTTGCTATGAGAACCTGCATGATACTTTGCATATATATATATATATATATATATATATATATATATACACTTCATGAGACTTTTACTCAAGCACAATTGTGAGTCATAGAGGAGGATCTATACTTATACCTTTTGGCACATGTCACTTTAGAGTGTTTTTTTCACATGTGTATTTGGCTTGTATGCCATACAGTTACTATAGGCACTTTATCTATTTTGGATGTAATTGTTTACAGAGAGATTATTATCATTGCAAATGCTTCTGATGTATTGTACTGTCTGATTGGATAGATTTTTAGCCACTACATTATAGCAACCCTCTTTTTTCTAAGCCCCATTTTTGTGTCTTGGGTGACCATTATAGTACTTCTCCATTTTTTCATATACTATAAAAAAAATTTAATTGTCATTTCAATAAAAATAATGTTTTTTAATTTGACATCAGGTGTTGTCTGAACTCTTTTCCAATATGTATAATATTTCATTTGTCTGAGTTCCCCTGTAACATACAGGATTACATGCATCCCCTTAAAGGAGAACTCCAGAATAGAAAAATTGTCCTCCATACTGCCGGCATAAAAAAAAAAAAATTAAAATAGATACATACCTTCCTGCCTGCTGCTGGGGCCGAAAACTTCACACTGCCGCTCAGCCTATCGCCGAGTCGGGACTTCGCTGTGGCCGGTGATTGGCTGAGTGCAGTATGACTCGCCGGCAACCAGGAAGAGGATCGCGGCGGAGATCGGTGTGGGTTACCGGATGCCCCGTGGGAGCGAAGGAAGGTATGAATCTATATATTTTTTTTACTGCCGGCAGTATGAAGGACAATTTTTCTATTCTGGAGTTCTCCTTTAAGAGTGTTGTGATGACACAAGGGAAACCTTGTTGCAAAGTATTAGCCTTATTAGAACTTATATATTTACAATACAGATCAGGCGGCAGACATCCAGTATCATATCTTCAAACACTGCATGCTGCCACTGGTTATATAGGCTGGAAAATAGTGACAGGTTCCCTTTAAGAAATTACACTCTGAAATTCTGGTGCAGCAAAGTCCCATTGTTGTCACTACAGAAGGATGATCTTGGTCATACACGTGGAATACATGGCTGCCAATGTCCGAACTGTCCTAGCTGATTCAGCCAGTGCCGACCACCCTAGGAATTTCTTGTAGAGATTCTAAGCCCAGCCTTAAAGGGGTACTCAGCTGGAAAACACTTTTTTTCTAATCAACTGGTGTCAAAAAGTTTAACAGATTTGTAAATTACTTTGATGTAAAAATGTTATCAGCTGCTGTATATTCCCCATGAAGTTCTTTTCTTTTTGAATTTCTTTTCTGTCTGACCACAGTGCTCTCTGCTGACACCTCTGTCCATGTCAGGAAATGTCCAGAGCAAGAGATGTTTGCTTTGGGGAATTGCTTCTACTCTGGACAGTTCCTGACATGGACAGAGGTGTCAGCAGAGAGCACTGTGGTCAGACAGAAAAGAACAACTCAACTTCCTCTGGAGCATGCAGCAGCTTATAAGTACTGGAAGGATTAAGATTTTTAAACAGAAGTAATTTACAAATCTGTTTAACTTTCTGGCACCAGTTGATAAAAAATAAAAAATAAAAAAAATAAAAATAAAATTGTTTTCCACCGGAGTACCCCTTAAATATAAGAACACAAGATATGCTCATGGGCTTCAGCCCAAAGTGGAAAATTCACTTCAAGTCGCACATAAAAGTAGCAAAACCATGGATGCGCCAGATTTGCACATTTTCTACATTTCTGTGTAAAATTCTTGATAAATTCCCCCAGATGTCTTTATAGTTTTTAAGAAGGGTTTAGCTATATATTCTGGATTAAGCATAAAATGACCAACAGATGACGCCAGATGTACTATATCTATATACACAAATATTTTGTATCTATCAATGATTATTATTATTATTATTATTATTTTTTTCTTCATAGATTCTTTTGGAAACCCGGTGCCTCCCGGTGACCAAGTAAGCCTTGCCCAGCAGATATCAGATGTTGTAAAGCAACCGGCCTTTATTGCAGGGATCGGGGCTGCTTGCTGGATCATCCTGATGGTCTTTAGCATCTGGTTGTACCGTCATCGCAAGAAACGCAGTGGACTTAACAGCACCTACGCTGGAATCCGGAAAGGTATCCCGAACCTATGCACAATGATAATATATTAGAAATAATGCATTGTCTCATTAGGTGATAGAGTATGTTGGGGTGTTGCAGGAATAACAGTTTGCAAATATATTGTATTTATTGCAATTTCAGGATACTGAGGATGACATATTTCTTATTGCCCTACAAGAGCCGTGTTCCCGAATCGGTGGCTCTCCAGCTGTTGCAAAACTACAACTCCCAGCATGCCCTGACAGCCGAAGGCTGTCAGGGCATGCTGAGAGTTGTAGTTTAGCAACAGCAGGTGGCTACAATTTGTAGTGTCTTAACATTTTGTGGATATTTAGTAACTTATTTGTATTGGATGCGCATATTGGTGAATGTTCGCACTTGGGCTATTACAATACTTAGCAATTTCCTTTCTTTGTTAACCCTTCATCTCACTATAGGAAAGATAGTTTTCAACCCTAAAAATAGGAAAAATTTGGGGTGTTTTCAGCAGGCTGCCTTGTACTGAGCAATGTCACAGGCAGAGGAGCAAACGGAGAATGAATACAGCAGGTGCAACCTCACTGAGATGTTCTGCAACAGCTCTGTGTGGGGAACTGGCAGGAGTGCTGTGAAAGAGGAGTGGGCAGGGTGCGAGGGTTGGGATGAAGAGCTGTGGGAAAGCAATGCAGTCTGGAACTTGTGGTACCCCAAAAGATGGCGATGACTGAATTGTATTTTTGGTCAGTACTAATATTATGCCATCTTATAAACCATCAATATAGAAGCACATGGATGACAATGACCAATATTGGTATTGATGAGAATAAACATTGTTTATTCCACATAAGAACATAAACCATTGTTTCCCAACCAGGGTGCCTCCAGCTGTTGCAAAACGACAACTCCCAGTATGCCTGTGAACATGTACTTTTGCAACAGCTGGAAGCACCCTGGTTGGGAAACATTGGTTTATGTTCCCCAATTTATGTTCCCCTAAGTTTATGTCAGTGTTTCCCAACCAGGGTGTCTCCAGCTGTTGCAAAATTACACCTTTCATCCTGTATAGTGGCTGGGTGGCACTCTCATGGCCCTCAAAATCAGGGCATGTGCCCACCAGGCCCCTTTAACTATGCCCCAGCTCATAGAAGAGTCACAATGCACATAAATTACATTCTTAAAGGAATTACATATTTAGCTCTGCTACATCTATCTATACAAATTTTAATACTGCCAAACTGTGGACCTTCAGCTGTTGCAAAACTACAACACCCAGCATTTCCGGACAGCCGTTGGCTGTCCGGGCATCCTGGGAGTTGTAGTTTTGCAACAGCTGGAGGCACCCTGGTCGGTAAACCCTATTTATGTTCTTAGGTGAAATAAACATATGGAATGGCTACAACCTTTCATGTTCCCCTCCCCCCATCCCGCCACTGTCCTTGTGACTGTAAATTGACATTCTCAACTCTTCATCATTGTTTGAATAGCTTGAAAGCCCCCTATTTAGATTACATTGTTACTATGGGGGTGTTTAAGAGGTTTTGTTTTGAATTTTAGGTTGTTTTGTTGGAGATTGCATTGACATTGTAATTAGGGAGGTAAAATGTGAATTAGTAGACAAAAAGTCTAAAAAGACTAAAAAAAAAAAAAAATCTATGACGGTCAATGTTTTGGGGACAAAACCGAAGGCCGAGGCTGAATGGGATGAACAGACGGAGCTTGAATAGGAGGGATCTTGGAGTTTAGTCATATGGCTGAATTCACACAGTGTGAAATAGATGCATATGAAGGAAGAGACACTCCGGTTTTTACATGTATTTTAGAAATGTTTTTTATTTGCAAGTGTTTTATATAACCTGTTTTCATGTCCTGGGAATGCAGGATGCAGAGAAGCCCCATTGAAATGGAAACAATTTGTATCCAAAATGGGAGGAAATGTGATATAAAGTGTCAAAATATGCAGCAGAAATGTGGTAGCTTGGGGGTGCAGGGTGAATAGGTTGTAGCTGTGCTGTGATGAAAGGGTGTAGCATTAACCATTAAAGGGGTACTCCACCCCTAGACATCTTATCCCCTATCCTTTGGATAGGGGATAAGATGTCAGATCGCCGGGGTCCCGCTGCTGGGGACCCCGGGGATCCCCACTGCGGCACCCCACTATCATTACAGCACAGAGAGAGTTTGTGATGTTACGTGATGTCACGGCTCCGCCCCTCATGACGTCACGGCCCGCCCCTTCCAATACAAGTCTATGGGAGGGGGCGTGGCGGTCGTCACGCCCCCTGCCATAGACTTGCATTAAGGGGACGGGTCGTGATGTGTCGAGGGGCGGAGCCATGACGTCACGCTGCTCCGTCCCCTGTATCGCCCGTCATTACGCACAGAGCAAACTCGCTCTGTGCTGTAATGAGAGCACGGTGCCGCAGTGGGGATCCCCGGGGTCCCCAGCAGCGGGACGGCGGCGATCTGACATCTTATCCCCTATCCTTTGGATAGGGGATAAGATGTCTAGCGGCGGAGTACCCCTTTAACTGTCGTGACACCAGGGTGCGGGTTCCTCTGCATATATATATATATCCTACTGCCACCCATCCCAGGAACGATAGGGAGGAATAAAGGATTGTGCACAACCGGAATTGTAATAAAAGGGAAATAACTTTACTGCAGATTTTATGCAGAATGCAATCAGCAAACAGTCTTTACAAGAGGACCGGACTTTAGGCTCCTCACAGGTTGGTTGGGACTTTGTAGGGAATAGGCTTTGAGGCTTGCTTTACGCTGTTCCACTGAATTTAGGGGTTTGATTTAGGTTCAGTAGTCACGTAGAATTAGCTGAATTGGAGTTAGGAGTTAGTTGAAGAGATCGGCTTCAGGCCTAATTAGTCTTGTAGATTGGCACAGAGCTCCGCTCGCTGTCATATCCCGGGGGAAAGAGAGCGATGATTGGACACAGCGCCCTTATATCTGAAGGGGCAGACTCAAAGCTTATTGGTTCCCCAAACCTGTCAGTCCTATCACAAAGGATTGTGGTACATCACATGACTAAATCACATGACCCAAAAGGTCCTTAAATTTAGCATAACACATTTACTATGAATCACATGACCTAAGGTCCTGTAAGTAACCTTTATATTATTAAATATTCTAAATCTATACAATAAATTACAGATTTATGAGGCGACTGAGGGTTATACCACTAAGAGAATTCTAACAGCACGGAGGAACTCTGATTATGGGGACTTACGACCAAAGGTACAGGACCATGTCCAGTACCGGGACACCACAGAAATTTTAGACTACCAAATTTATATTTATATGTAATGCAGAGCTCTGTAGCAGCATGTGAAATGCATTGTTTTCCATAGGACTTCTTGTAAATGTTTGCCATTATATTGGTATAGAGCTATGACATCATCAGATGACTAGTGACATCACCCTCACCACAAGAGTGGGGACAGTACTTCCAAATCTTAAAACATAAAAAAAGAGTGAATTGAGTCACATTTCCTATTATAAACCATGTTTTAAGTGAAAATACTTGTTAAGGTATTGATTTTCTAGGAGTCCCCTTTTCCTGTATTTTAGTCATATTGGGTTGGGGTCACCTTTAAAGAGAATTTGTCAACTTAATTTACTGCTTAAAGGGGTAGTCCAGTGGAAAACATGAACTCAACATCCACTGGTGCCAGAAAGTTAAACAGTAAATTGTAAATTACTTCCATTTAAACATCTTAATCTTTCCAGTACTTAACAGCTGCTGTATACTACAGAGGAAGTTATATTTCTTTCTGGAAAGCCTTTCAGTCTGACCACAGTGCTCTCTGCTGACATCTCTGTCCATATCAGGGCCTCTTCATCCAATCATTGTAGGCTGCTCCAGAAACCCCTCCTGCAGTCTGATAGGACAGCAGTGAGCACAGAAAAGTACTAGTCCTGTCCTCACTACTGCACTATGTCCCAGCCTATGCTTCAACAGGGACAAAGATGATGCTGAAGCTGGACAGGGTTATGTTTTTGGTGGTATGGAAACCTCTAGTGGTCTTTTTTATAAGCAATGATTTCTAAAAAAAAGGAGATTTAAAAAAATGTATGAAGTATATTAGAAAAATTTATGTTTTGACAAAATGTACAACATTTTAAGTGCCACAGCCTGGCACACTTCTTCATTTGCTCTCAACTTAATTTACATACACAGCTCTGTACATCAGACAAGAAGGGGCTGGGAGGTGAGGGTGAGCACAGAGACATGCCAGGCTGGTGCACTTGAGCAGCTCAGCCCCACCTCCTTGACACTTGACTGGGAGATAAAAAGGCAATTTTGTAAATCCGGCAACTACCATCAGCTCCAGGAAAGGTGCAATTCTCTCTTCTACCCTAACAGCTATCCAATGGTTTTGCAGGTGATACAGCTGACAGATATTAATGTTGTAGAGTGAGGTTTTGATATTTTTTCTTTATTTCTGGCAGATTGCACCTTATACAGTTTGTACTATGTAGTTTGCACTATGGAGCTGCAGGGGTTCTGTATACCGCCATATGGTGCTCTGTGCAGCAAATCTTATGCATTCTCAAAGGCATACAAAGATAGAGTAGCGTCCTATGGAAGTCTATAGGTGCCCTGAATTCTAATGGAAAAACATTTTCCCAGCAGTACATATAAATAGATAGGAAGGCTTCATAGGATGTAGGTTCAGTAACACTTTTCACTCGGTGTTGAGGGTGTACAGACAAATGGAAACTACTAACTAAGAGTAACAAAACCCAACTGAAAGTCAAAGCAATGTTCAGATGTAGCATGGCTGAGATTGCTTGTGGGATGTAAGGCATGTTTGGTAGTGGGGCTTTTCATCCCCTTTTTGGGGCACTCAAGGTTTTCAGACTAGTGCAGATCAGCACAGGTGCTGAAGACAGCTCGTCACTAGGCCTTACCACTGTGAGAGTCTGTGAGGAACCTCTGAATTGGAGTCCTGGGGGTGTATAGAGCTAATCTCCCACAGCTTGTATAGGTTTTCAGTTGGATGTAAACAAAAATTCTAAGAAACCGAAACACAAACCGTATAAGAAAGTTGCAACACTTTTGATTTATACTGATTAAGATTGATTATAACAGACACAGTTGTCATACACATTAGATTAATGTTGTCTGAATGCACCAATATCGATAGGATTCAGTGACCAGCTTATCTGTTTGGATGAGAGAGGGGTCTCCCGTCTCTTCCCAATGTTGGGAATAAGAAGGATGTGGCAGTCAGATTTCAAAACACCTGATCATTTTGTACTCAAGGGAAATAAGTCATCACCTGAGATGTCTGGAAGGGACAGAGGTGTCTGGAGGCATCTTATTATCATCTCAATATTAAGAAAACATGCATGCTCAGCTAAGCTGAGTGTGCATGTGTATGATGGGTCAGGAGGAATAGTTGTCAACTAAGTAGGTATTTGGCCAACAGTTATTTAACGTATGTTGCCATCCTTACATTACAGCTGTACAGTAAAATTGATTGGCCTATAAGTCACAGTAAAATTGCGGAATTAAAGGGGTACTTCACTGCCCCAGCATTCTGAACATCTTGTTCTGAATGCTGGGTGCTGACTGCAGGGGTCATAGTGTCACGACCACGCCCCTCGTGACGGTCATGGCCATGCCCCATCAATGCAAGACTATGGGAGGGGGCATGATGGCTGTCACGCCCCCTCCCATAGACTATAATTAAGGGGGTGTGGCCATGATGTCACGACCCCCGCAGCCCGCACCCAGCGTTCGGAACAAAATGTTGTGAGTACTACTTAAAAGGTGATTATTGTTTCCCTATAAGGAATAAAAAAAAAGCTTCCAGGGGACTTTACACAAATTATATATATAATATATAATATATATATATATATATATATATATATATATATATATATATATATATTTATAATTTTTTTATTTATGAAAATTCTTATATTCTCTGATTTCTGATTTTTCTGTATAGGAAAACATTGGGATCACTATAATGCCGCTATTTTACCGCGATACGCAGGCAACCCAATAAATCAGCAAATTCCTAGTTTTATATACTCACGTGAGAACTGAACTATACCGATGATGTATCTACTACCTATAATTGAGTCCGAGTTCTAAACAGGAGCTTATTCCCTGTTATTTATCCCACCTACCTGCTCTCTCCGTGTAATCTGGTATAGTGCGGAGAAGGCTTGCAGTGCAGCAGCCGCTGCGGTCCCTATTGATTAGGATAAGATTTATAACCGCCACAAACAACCCTCTTAAGCAGCGTCTTAGCTCCATTATTCATATAAGAAATAAAAATTGAACTAACAATTAATTGCCGGCGAGGCTCGCGTACTCTGAAAAGCACTCCAACTGCAATCACCGCGCCGCGTGTCACCCGCCTGGCCGCTTGCCTACGTCTGATTTACCGTATGTGGCTGGATATGTACTAATTTCTAATTTGAGATGTGCACTTTTCTTCCTTCAGCTTAATAACATTTATTTTTTTTTTTTTTTCATTTTTCTTTCTTTTTGTTTTGATATTTTTCAGTCCCGTCTTTTACCTTCACACCGACAGGTATATACAGTTTTTGCACTTTCTTTCTTTTTTTGGTCTGTTTTGCATGTGCTCTATAGTGATATGCTTGCAATTCTATTATACTATCGATGTATTTCGGGATTTGCTGCACAGGAAATGCAAGGAGTATTGTAGTGGAATCTGATTGGTTTGCCATGGGCAACTGAAAGCCCATACAACTGGTTGGTGCCTTGGTGCCCAATAGGTGAGTTCATAGGTCACCCTTTTGCTTTATTCAAATAGTGCCGTCCACCATTAGCCCTATTTCCAAAGCCATGTAGCTTCCTTACATGCCCTAAAAACAAAAAAAAGTGGGAGCTTGTGTATCCACTGTATAGCAAAGGTCTCCAAACTATGAACCTCCAGCTGTTGCAAAACTACAACTCCCAGCATGCCCAGACAGCACACAGCTATATGGTTTAAATCACTTTAGCTAGCGGGTTTTGTATACAATTTCGTGCACCCACTCTAAGATAACTTAAATCATTAAGCAAAATCTGTTATAGGTCGTCCCCCCCCGAAGTGTTATTTTTAGGCCACTTTAAGGCCCCCCATTCACATTAGAAAAAACATGGCCAAATCCAATTATTTTGGTTGGACCCTCCTACTCTGTAGCATAAACAGGGACCTCCCTACTGTCTCCCTACAGCAGGCATACTACATTTCTGTGCCTGATCCTTTTTAAGTGTCTGGCAGCAGATTTACCTCCTCTCTCCATTGACATCACATGCACATTCCTCCAAGCTGAGCGTGCATGTGTACTGGAAAATCGGAAAAACAAATAACTGTTGGTCGAGCAAGTTTTCTTCCCCATCTCCAAGTTTAGGATTCCGTTGGTTATGACATCTATTAGACTCTCTATCGTTGTAGGAATTCTTGCAGGGGTACTCCGCAGGGGTGCTTTCAAATCAACTGGTGCCGGGAAGTTATACAGATTTGTACGTTACTTCTATTTAAAAATCTTAACCCTTTCAGTACTTATCAGCTGCTGTGTGCTGCAGAGGAAGTTGTGTAGTTCTTTCCAGTCTGACCACATTGCTCTCTGCTAACACCTTTGTCTGTGTCGGAGGTGTTAGGAGCAGAAGAGGTTTGCTGTGGGGATTCACTCATTCTCTGAACAGTTCCGGATGTGGACAAAGGTGTCAGCAGAGAGCACTGCAGTCAGACTGGAAAGAACTATACAACTTTCTCTGGAGCATGCAGCAGCTGATAAGTACTGGGAGAGTTAAATAGTAATTTACAAATCTGTATAGTCTTCTGGCACCAGTTAATTTGAAAACATTATTTTTTTTTTTTATCACCGGAGAATCCCTATAACTTTCCCTTGACAAAAAATAAAAAATAGCCCCCCTCTTTCATGATATTACTACTAATAGAAAATAGAAGACCCTAGAAGACAAGTAAATATTGTATAGGAGCCAATGACCATAATACGGTTCCATTTTGCCTAAATCTGTTGCCTATGAAGCCCATAATCCAGGCCATAGTGTACTTCATGGTGCCTATGGGTCCTCTTTGTGCCACCTTACTGGGTCTGTGCCTATGGCCTTGTGGCATACTTTTTAAAATCCTACCAAACCATATTTGAACTAAATTGTGCAAAATCAACAACACTTTGGCAGATTATATTATTCCAATTGGAGAATGATTTAGAATTTCATGCATGGAATACTAGACACTGCCGCAATGGCCTTCGAGTAAAGAAATAGGACTGCATGTGCGCGCGCCCGCCAACAAGTCTCTAAAAGAAATTGCAATTTTTTGTCAGGTATTTAGAAGAAAAATTAGATTTTTATTTATTTATTTTGTTACAATCCACCACCCCTTCCTCCCCCTTGCCAAGACTGCATTTTGCGATTGCGGCGTAGCATCACTGGTGGCAGAGCCGCACTTCATTGGCAATACCTCAGTGACAGATTTAACACTGCCTCTTAAGTTTTAATCCTGTTATTGTAATCGCGGCGCGAGCAGTTATCTCTGCTTTGCAGGCTGCCAGCTTGGAATTCTTCTAAAAGGGCCCCCGATTTGACGTCTTTCAAACATATTCCTAGTCACAAAACGCATAGCTGTAGACTCCATCAGCATTTTCCCGTGCAGCTAATCCCTTTTTAACTCTTCGCTGGAATGGAATGTCTAAAAATAGCTCTGTACTAATATTTGACATCAGGCTTTTTTTTTTTTTTTTGGTAGGGGTGGGGGTGGTGGGGGGATGCTACTGCATGCAGATAACCTAGAATGGATTGTACTATTCTGATGGGAAATCCTAACCAACCAATGATTTAAAAAATGAATTCAGTTGATTAAATTTGATTCAAATTTGAATGTTATTGAAATGGATACATTCGAAATAATTTAAGTCGGGAGAATTCTATAGGACAGTGGAGCCTTAAAGGGGTACTCCGGTGGAAAACCATTTTTTTTTTTCAAATCAACTGGTGCCAGAGAAAGTTGTTTAGTTCTTTCCAGTCAGACCACAGTGCTCTCTGCTGACACCTCTGTCCGTGTCAGGAACTGGATAGGTTTGCTATGGGGATTTGCTCCTGCACTTCACAGTAGAAATGTCAGCAGAGAGCTCTATGGGCAGACAGAAAAGAACAACTCAATTTCCTCTGTAGTATACAGCAGCTGATAAGTACTGGAAGGATTAAGATTTTTTTAATATAAGTCATTTACAAATCTGTTTAACTTTCTGGAGCCAGTTGAAATGACATTTTTTTTTTTTGTCCACCGGATTTCCCCTTTAAGGTTCGATGTATGGGAGATCCGGGAATGGATCCCAGAATCCGACACATAACAATCGCTTTGTGTTAATCCGGATTATTCTCGAATCATAATGGCATATTATTTTGCCAGACCACCTCGCTGCAGGGTATCATACAACGCCTTTACGTTCACCGGTTCCCGGTGGTTAATGGGTCAATTTTTGAGGATAATCTCTATGGCGGGATGCTTTGTTCTGACATAATTACTGAGATATCATTGCTGATCCCTCTTGATGTGGAGAAGGCATAGAGCAGTGGTCTCCAAACTGCAGACCTCCAGCTGTTTTAAAACTACAACTCCCAGCATGCCATTGGCATGCTGGGAGTTGTAGTTTTAAAACAGCTGGAGGTCCGCAGTTTGGAGACCACTGGCATTTTCCGAGGAGTGTACTTTTGGATTATCAAAACCCATAGTCAGCCATACATGTACATCACAGTCAGGCATTAGGGCCCATGCTGCATTATGAGACCATGTTGTCCAAACGAGTGCTGTGGTCTAAAGACCCATACTTTACCAGTTGGTGCACTTTTATACAGATATTCCCCATTTAAAGCATTTGAATTGGAACTTGTCACAATGAATAAGCAGGCCAATTCTAGGGACCATGTTATAGAGCAGAAGGAGCTGAGCAGATTGATATATAGTTTGATGGTAAAATATTAACTATAACTAATAATCTATTCATTTAACCTCTGATCATTGTGGGCTTAGGAGTCCAGTGGGCGGTCCTTCTCAGTGATAGACAACCTTTCCCATATAACTGTGTGTTTAAAAATAACTGTCAGTCACTAATTAGGACCGCCCCCTGAAAGATTAAAGGGGTTATCCAGGAAAAAAACTTTTTTTTATATATCAACTGGCTCCAGAAAGTTAAACAGATTTGTAAATGACTTCTATTAAAAAATCTTAATCCTTTCAGTACTTATGAGCTTCTGAAGTTAAGGTTGTTCTTTTCTGTCTAAGTGCTCTCTGATGACATGTGTCTCGGGAACCGCCAAGTTTAGAAGCAAATCCCCATAGCAAACCTCTGCTAAACTGGGCGGTTCCTGAGTCACATGTCATCAGAGAGCACTTAGACAGAAAAGAACAACCTTAACTTCAGAAGCTCATAATTACTGAAAGGATTAAGATTTTTAATAGAAGTAATTTACATATCTGCTTAACTTTCTGGAGCCAGTTGATATATAATTTTTTTTTCCTGGAATACCCCTTTAAGTATCACCACTAAACAATTCCTCTAAGCCGCTGCTTATTCTAAGCTTAGGAGTCCAGTGGGCCGTCCTAGTGATAGACAGCCTTTCCTAAATGACCGGGTGTGTAAAAATAACTGTCAGTCATTAATTAGGACCATCCACTTGACTCCTAAACACGGCATGAACCGATCCGATTAATAAAGTTATCCTGACTCTTTTCCCACAAAACCATATATCAATCTACTCTGCTCCTCCTGCTCTAAAACTTGATGTCGATAGATTATTAAAGGATTTATCCAGGAATAGAAAAACAGAGCTAATTTCTTTCAAAAACAGCTCCACGTCTGTCTCCAGGTTGGGTGTGGTATTACAACTTGGCTCCATTCACTTTAATGGAACAGAGCTGCAGAACCACACCCAACCTGGAGACAGACAGAGAACATTTTTTTTAATAGAAAGTAGCTCTTTTTTTCTTTTTCCTGGATAACCCCTTTAAGTCCATTGAGAGGGACTGTGCATGGTTGGACAAAGAATAAGCAGAGAGCATACGGGCCCCTTGTTATCTCCGAAGGTGGGTGCCCCAGAAGTGGGAGGACGAGTAAAAGTAATTTTTTAGGTTAAAATAATAAAGAAGAGGTTGCAGTTTTGCATATTCTCTTCAATTTGTATTTATTTGTATTTATATACTGTAAGAGCTTGTCCACATGGGTAACATCCATGCATCTTCTCTGGATTTTAATTTAAAAAAAAAAAAAAAAAAAAAAAAAAAAAAATAAAAAAAAAAAAAAATATATATATATATATATATATATATATATATATATATATATATATATATATATATGAGATCAATAATCGAATAATAAACAAAGCTGCATGAAAATCCACACCAAAATCCACATGGTGGATTTTATGTGGATTTTTTGGGACAGAATTTTTAGGATCAACAAGCCTTAAAGGGATACTCTGGTGGAATTTTTTTTATTTATTTAAATGAACTGGTGCCAGAAAGTTATACAGATTTGTAAATGAATTCTATTTAAAAATCTTAATACTTCTAGTACTTATTTTCTGCTGTATACTACAGAGGAAGTTCTTTTCTTTTTGAATTTCTTTTCTGTTCACATTGCTCTCTGCTGACATCTCTGTCCATGTCAGGAATTGTCCAGAGCAGGAGCAAATCCCCATAGCAAACCTCTCCTGCTCCGGACAGCAGAGAGCACTGTGATCAGACAGAAAAGAAATTCAAAAAGAAACTTCCTGCGGAGCAAACAGTAGATGATAAGTAGTGGAAGGATTTACAAATATGTTTAACTTTCTGGCACTAGTTGATTAAAAAAATAAAATAAATGTTTTCCACCAGAGTACCCCTTTAAGAATGCCAGATTAATGTTACTAAAATATTAACATTTTAAAATAGATAGATAGATAGATAGATAGATGATATATAGATAGATAGATAGATAGATAGATATGAGATAGATAGATAGATATGAGATAGATATGTGATAGATAGATAGATAGATAGATAGATAGATAGATAGATAGATAGATAGATATGAGATAGATAGATAGATATTAGATAGATAGATAGATAGATAGATATTAGATAGATAGATAAATAGATAGATATGAGATAGATAGATATGAGATAGATAGATAGATAGATATGAGATAGATAGATAGATAGATAGATATATACTAGATAGATATATATTGGATAGATAGATAAATAGATAGTTATGAGATAGATATGAGATAAATAGATAGATAGATATTAGATAGATAGATATGAGATAGATAGATATGAGATAGATAGATATGAGATAGATAGATAGATAGATAGATAGATATGAGATAGATAGATATGAGATAGATAGATATTAGATAGATATTAGATAGATATGAGATAGATAGATAGATAGATATTAGATAGATAAATAAATAAATAGATATTAGATAGATAGATAGATAGATATTAGATAGATAGATAAATAGATAGATATGAGATAGACAGATAGATAGATAGATATGAGATAGATAGATATGAGATAGATAGATATGAGATAGATAGATAGATATGAGATAGATAGATATGAGATAGATAGATATGAGATAGATAGATATGAGATAGATAGATAGATATGAGATAGATATGAGATGGATAGATAGATATGAGATGAGATAGATAGATATGAGATAGATAGATATATAGATAGATAGATATGAGATAGATAGATAGATAGATAGATATGAGATAGATATGAGATGGATAGATAGATATGAGATGAGATAGATAGATATGAGATAGATAGATATGAGATAGATATGAGATAGATATGAGATGGATAGATAGATATGAGATGAGATAGATAGATATGAGATAGATAGATAGACAGATATGAGATAGATAAATAGATAGATATATAGATATATATCATATAAAACATACAAATGTTCTATGTCTTAATTAAACAACAAAGTTCTCCTATTTTTGGAAGACATTCTTGACAATCTTCCAAGCCGTCCTTGAGCAGAACATACTATCCATTATGCTAAAAATGACGCCCTAGAATCCTGGCGATCAATCTCCCATCAAAACAAGTTGTCATATCCCTCGCCTGAGTTCTTCATCTTTAAGATTTATCGCCCCTGTTATCAGGTGCATGGGAAAGAATAGATTGTGAGCGGAAATGACATGCTAAATATATAAAACACATTGTACATGAGCATCTGCTGATTGACCAAGCACCATGAATAATACAGACGACTCTTATCCATCTTCTTGCTGAATTTTTACCTCTAACATTTTTTATATTTTATTTCCTTTTGTTTTTCCTTTAGTGGCGTACCAGCGCAGCGGGGAAGCAGTGAGCAGCGCGGGAAGGTGAGAAAAAATATATTTTCTGACAGCAATGTATATCTTCTGTCATCCTGTTTGTATAGTGAACAATGGGCTACGGGCTCTGTTTTTTTTTCTTTTTCTTCTTTCTTTAACGCTTAAATCTTGCATTTATGTCTTCTCTGAAGAAGGGTCCTGCGTGGGGTGCTCATATATTATTATTATTTTTTTGCCTATATGTTGCATAATTAAGCGTTGCGAGCCGCGTGTTGCCGATTGTATCTGTCAGCAAACATGTGTTTATTAACCAGACTGGATATTGAGTGTTGAAGCCGTACGTATGGTGCAGCGTGTTGGAACTATGACGTGCGGCCACCAGAGGAAGCACTTTAGCCAAGAAAACAAAAAAAAACAATGCACAATTTTATTACTTTTTTTTCAATTCAAACCGTATATGTAGCTGTGAAAATATTTAGACACATAAAATAATGTTATGCAAAATATTTATTTAAAATATTCTGTCGGTGGTATTTATTTATTTATGTTATATTATTTATTTAAATATTATATATATATTTATAATTTTTTCATACACATTATATTATATCTCAAACTGACTAAAATATTTAATTAAATATTAAAGGGCAAAGCCTCTCCGGTTTGCACGTCCATTTGACCTAACCTCCGTCTCGGCTATTCCTTCTTATTTCATCGTGATTGAAACTACATGATTCCTGCCCTTTGGTAGAACATTTTAGAGACAAATGTTACCTGAGCTGTTATATCGAAATAGTGTTATGTATTCGGGGGGGGGGGGGGGGGGGATTGACGGGGGTTGGAGGTGAAATACTGAACATATTAAAAGCTTTTGGAATAAAATATACTGTCATATTTCATGCAGACGTTTTCTCGTAGTTGCTTTCCCACATAGGTGCATTTGTCTTTTCTTTGAAATTATATATATAAAATATAAATTTTATATATATATATATATATATATATATATATATGTATATTTGAAACCTAATAAAGTAAAAAAAAAAAAAAAAAAATAACAGCAATTTGTCCCAAATAAAGGGGTACTCCACTGCCCTGCTTCTGGAGCTCCGGAAGTTTATTGTTCCAAACGCTGTGTGCGGGCTTCCGTGTTCAGTGCCGCCCCTCGTGATGTCACGCCCGCCCCCATCATGATGTCACGCCCGCTCCCTCAACGAAAGTCTATGGGAAGGGGGCGCGACGGCCGTCGCGCCCCCTTCCCATAGACTTTCGTTGAGGGGGCAGGCGTGACGTGATGATGGGGGCGGGCGTGACATCACGAGGGGCGGCACTGAACACGGAAGCAGAGCTCCGGAAGCAGGGCAGCGGAGTACCCCTTTAATGTGATATGGGGGAGATTTATAAAAACCTGTCCAGAGGAAAAGTTGCCCAGTTGCCCATAGCAACCAATCAGTTTGCATCTTCCATTTTGCAGAGGCCTGATCGGTTGCTATGGGCAACTGAGCAACTTTTCCTCTTCACAGGTTTTGATGAATCTCCCCCATATTGTGCAGAAATTCTACACCATTTGTCACTGTTTCCCAACCAGGGTGACTCCAGCTGTTGTAAAACTACAACTCCCAGCATGCCCTGACAGCCATGCATGCTTGGAATGGAATAAACATATGAAATGACTACACTTTCATTTTCCCCTTCCCCTATCTCGACACCATCCTTGTGACTTTTTATTGACATGCTGGAAATTGTAGTTATGCATGCTGGGAATTGTAGTTATGCATGCTGGGAATTGTAGTTATGCATGCTGGGAGTTGTAGTTTTGCAACAGCTGAAGCACCCTGGTTTGGAAACCTAGCTCTATAGGGGAGAGTTATCAAAACCTGTGTAGAGGAAGAGTGGTGCAGTTGCCCATAGCAACCAATCAGATCGCTTCTTTCATTTTCCACAGGCCTCTTTAAAAATGAAAGAAGCGATCTGATTGGTTGCTATGGGCAACTGCACCTTTCCTCCTCTACACAGGTTTTGATAAATCTCCCCCACATGTGCTCAAAGCCACAAATTGAACATATTGCTCTACTCTGCCATCTAGTTGACATAAAAGTTACTGCATCAGGTTCTGCTGCATTCTAATGTCTATTAAAGAGGTTATCTAGGGATAGAAACACAGAGCTAATTTCTTCCATAAAAAAGCACCCCACCTGTCCTCAGGTTGTGTGTGATATTACAGCTCAGTTCCATTAAAGTGGATAAAGTTGTAATACCACACATAACCTCAGGACAGGCGTGGCGCTGTTCTTGTAAGTACTTAGTTCTGGTTTTCTATTCCTGGCTGACCCTCCTCTAATCTAAAGGAGTTCCAGACTTATCGTTTATGTCACAAATATGACTCAAGTACAGTGATCCCTCAACTTACAATGGCCTCAACATACAATAGTTTCAACATACAATTGTCTTTTCTGGACCATCGTAAGTTGAAACCAGACTCAACATACAATGTACGGACAGTCCAGATCTGTGAAACATGTCAATGGCTGGAAGAACCGACCAATCAGAATGGGCATTCACTGGTAAAACCCCTGTATTACTGAAGTGCATGCACTGACTGGTGTCCGGTAGCGCCCCCTACAGTACAGGGAGGTATTACATGTTCTTTACTCTTTACCTGCATTACTGAAGTATATGCACTGACTGGTGTCTGGTAGCGCCCTCTACAGTACAGGGAGGCATTACATGTTCTGTACTCTTTACCTGCATTACTGAAGTGTATGCACTGACTGGTGTCTGGTAGCGCCTCCTACAGTACAGGGAGGTATTACATGTTCTGTACACATTACCTGTACCAGGGTTACCTGCTCCTTTGGACACCAGGTGAGGGCGACTCCATTACTTTTTTAGGACATTGCCCGTACTGTACAGGACCCCGAAGAAGCTCCTGTCCTCTACATAGACCAGTGTTTCCCAAGCAGGGTGGCCCCAGCTGTTGAAAAACTACAACTCCCAGCATGCCCGGACAGCCAAAGGCTGTCCGGGCATGCTGGGAGTTGTAGTTTTGCAACAGCTGGAGGCTCCCTGCTTGGGAAACACTGACATAGACAGTGATTTACAGCTCCCAGCAGATCTTTCTTACTTTTATATGTAAGGATTTGCTTTATCTATATTAGTTATCTACTTATTTTTCTTTAATTTTCACTTTTTCCTATTTTTTGGATGACATTTTGGTGCCTTTAGAACCAATTACCAGGTTTCCATAGAGTTCTGGTCTCAACATACAATGGTTTCAACATACAATGGTCGTTCAAGAACCAATTAATATTGTAACTTGAGGGACCACTGTATATTAACTTGGGCTTTTGATGTTCACCCCTAGTTGTTTTATTTTTTTTCTATTTCTATTATATTTGCTTATCTGTTCTATATTGCAGACCGGGGCTATTAAACATTGCAGAGCCTGCCTCTCAGCCATGGCTGGCAGATACCTGGCCAAACACCGGAAGCAACCACAATGAATGTCCCATTAACTGCTGCACGTCTGGGAATGGAAGCAGTGACAACAATCTGGCCACTTACAGCCGACCTGGTAAGACAGAGACATTTTCATTTTGAAACCTGCAAGTATTTTGGTTAGTCCTTGATATGGTGTTTTCCAAACAGCGTGCCTCCAGCTGTTGCAAAACTTCAACTCCCAGCATGCTCGGACAGCCGTTGGCTGTCCGAGCATGCTGGGAGTTGTAGTTTTGCAACAGCTGGAGGCACACTGTTTGGAAACATTGCCTTAATACATAATCATGATTGAGAGAGTGATCCACGCTGGAAACAGAGTTTGAAACCTCTGCTGAGCTGATTTACTTTGTACATATTACTGCTAATCTGTGCTACAGAAGGGCAGACTGTAGAAATAATCAGTCTCCTCCCCCCCCTGGCAGCTGACAATATTTTCCCTTCTTTCTCTCCCCCCTGCAATGTTTGATCCAGAGAAGTGACGATATATACTTTGTGACATTCACTTCCTTAGAACGCAGTATAGATAAATTTAAACCAGAAAGACTAAGGCGAGGATTTCCTATGGCGGTCTTATGTAAATACAAGCCCCTGTCAGCAGGCTCTGATTTATTAAGAGGTGCTGCAGTGGCCGCCTATGCATCAGCTTTAGAAATCTACACCTGCTCTGGTTACTAGTATAAATTCTAGTAAATCTGGCAGTCGGGCAAGGCCCTGCACCCTTTTAGCTAAGCCATGCCCACTTGGCCCAAAATTCAGAAACTGGGGGTTGCAGATAAATGTGCACCCCCCCCCCCTCCTCCTCCATCTCTTAGGCCCCTTTCACCCTACAGGTATCCTCCTGTAAAATAAAAACTCCTATATTACTCCTGGCAGAAGGTCCTGAAAACGGCCGTTTTTCACCATTTATTTTTGCCGGACCAAAAATTAGTCTTTTGTGTCTTTTGTGTCGGCAAAAATAACTGACATTAGTCAAATCGGACATAACTGATGCAAAAGGATGTTCAAAAAATCCCATTGACATGTCCGATTTTACTAATGTCAGTTATTTTTGCCGACACAAAAGACGATGCATGCACAAATTTTTGGTCCAGCAAAAATAAAAATAAAAAATTGTGAAAAAATGGACATTAAAGTCTATGGGAACCGGATGTTAAAAAAAAAAAAAAAAAAAAACATCCGTTATGGGCTATTGTCAGGTTTTTTAACATCCATTTTTGTACTGAGCATGCACATGAGTACAGCTTTACAAAAAAAAAAAAAAAGGGTTAAAAACCTGATAAAAAAAAAAACCCGGATGTAACAGATGATAACGGATGAACAACCTCAGGTTTTTTAAGAAAAAAACCCATTTAAAATAACGGATGATGTCATCAGTTATCATCCGTTATTACCACTTATTGCTTCTGTTTTTTATTTTCATCCGTTATTGTAAAGTAAAGGCAGTAAAAAGCAGGATGATACCTGTAGTGTGAAAGGGGCTTTAGTAGGTGTGTGCAGTATTGGTTACTGTCAGGATGCAGGATAAAGAACATCACACATGTTAGGCTGGGTTCACACCACGTTTTTGCAATACAGTTCCCGTATACGTTTTCTATGTGAAAACCGTACGGAACCTTATTGAAAACCGTATGCATTGACTTTCCATTGAAAACCGTATGCATTGACTCTCCATTGAAAACCGTATGCCAAAAGATGCATCAGGTTGTGTCCGTTTGGCATCCTATACGGTTTTGTCCGTTTTTTTCCCGTACCCAAAACAGTAGTCTAACACGGTTTTTGGTCCGGGGTGAAAAACTGTATTAAACCGTAGTCGTCTTTTTTTAACATGGGAGTCAATGGGAACCGTACCGAACTGTATGTGCGTGCGGTCCCATCCGGTTTTCACCATCCGGTTTTTGACTTTGCACAGTTTTTTTTTCTTGGAATTTCAATCAAACAAGTGAAACTTTATTCATAATGGAGTGAAAAGTTAAAAACGTATACGTTTTTTTTTTTCTTAAAAAACGGATGCAACCGGACATCATTTTTTTAAACCGTATACGGTTTTTAACTGTATACGGGTTCAAATTTGTACACACGCTTTGATACAGTTTAGGCTGCATTCACACCTCATTTTCACAGTACAGGTGCCGGATCCGGCTGGGGGAGGGGCAAACCAGGATCTCCCGTACCCCAGGCGGACCAGCGCTGAACTCCATTCACTTCAATGAGCAGACCGGAGTCACTCATTTTTGACCCCGTATCCGGTTTTGTGACCGGACCTAAAACCGTGGTATACTACCGTTTTAGGTTCGGTCAGGAAACCGCATACGGGTCAAAAATGAGCCGACCGGAGTCACTGTTTGACTCCGGTCGGCTCATTATAGTAAATGGAGTTCAGCGCTGGTCCGGCTGGGGTACGGGTGAGCCCGGTTTGCCCCTCCCCCAGCCGGATCCGGCACCCATAATGTAAAAACGAGATGTGATTGCAGCCTTAGTCCGATTTTGAGGAATCAGTTTTTCATCGAAAACCTGATACGGGAACTGTATTGCAAAAATGTGGTGTTATCCAAGAAAAGGGCTGTGCCATTTACTAACACAGTATGGCGACACCTGGTGTTCAGATTGTATAACGCAGCCACGTGAAGTGAAGAGTGCTGGTGGACCCACATGCTCGGTCAGGTCTCTGTGTTGTATTCCTCTGTTCACTACAGAGACCTGGCTGAGCATGTGTGTCCACCAGCACTCTGCACTTCATGTGGCTGCGTTATACAATCTGAACACCAGGTGTCGCCATACTGTGTTAGTGAATGTCACAGCCTTTACTTGGATATTTTCTTTATTTTAACAATGAGTAATTGGCAATTATGTTATTTTTTTATTTTTCAAAGTAATGTTTTATTGAATATTCAAAGCATATAAAAACATTGTTAATTTTTATTGTCTACACCAGTGTTTCCCAACCGTTGTGCCTCCAGCTGTTGCAAAACTACAACTACCAGCATGCATGGACAGCCTTCGGCTGTCCAGGCATGCTGGTGGTTGTAGTTTTGCAACAGCTGGAGGCACGCTAGGTGGAAAACTCTGGTCTATACAATGAATATGATATTTAATGTGGAAAATATTTAGTGTGGAAAACCCCTTTAAATTATAGCATTTATAGCAGAATGAGAGAGAGTTTTTCAGAAATTAGAAATGAGACATTCAGATGGTTAAATCCCAGTTCTTATTCCCTATAGCAGTGGTCTTCAACCTGCGGACCTCCAGATGTTGCAAAACTACAACTCCAGCATGCCCGGACAGCCAGCGGCTGTCCGGGCATGCTGGGAGTTGTAGTTTTGCAACATCTGGAGGTCCGCAGGTTGAAGACCACTGCCCTGCGGACCTCAAGATGTTACAAAACTACAACTCCCTGCATTCCCGGACAGCCAACTGCTGTCTGAGCATGCTGGGAGTTGTAGTTTTGGAACATCTGGAGGTCCGCAGGTTGAAGACCACTGCCCTATAGCTTATTCCCCTGTTGTCAGTGCAGAGCGGTTTACAAGTAGAGATTAGTGAACTTACAGTAAATTTGATTTGTCACGAACTTCTCGGCTCGGCAGTTGATGACTTTTCTTGCATAAATTAGTTCAGCTTTCCGGTGCTCCGGTGGGCTGGAAAAGGTGGATACAGTCCTAGGAGACTCTTTCCTAGGAATGTATCCACATTTTCCAGCCCATCGGAGCACCTGAAAGCTGAACTAATTTACGCAGGAAAAGTCATCAACTGCCGAGCCGAGAAGTTCGTGACGAATCGAATTTACTGTAAGTTCGCTCATCTCTATTTACAAGCATTCATTGTAATGTCTCCCATGCTGAGCACAATCCTCTATCCTTCACTAATATGCTTTATTAGGGACAACACAGGCTTCTTCTAGGTTAGAGTGCAATTCATACTTTGCTTGTGTGTTTGCATAGTTATTGGATCCGAAATGCTGCCAAGCTCATCCTCTATACATTTTTATTATTATTATTATTATTATTATTATTGTTATCTATATATATATATATATATATATATATATATATATATATATATATATATGTGATATCAGTAATTAAAGGGGTTATCCAGGGAAAAACTTTGAAAATGACTTCTATTAAAAAAAAATATTAATCCTTTCAGTACTTATGAGCTGCTCAAGTTGAGTTGTTCTTTTCTGTCTAAGTGCTCTCTGATGACATGTGTCTCGGGAACCGCCCAGTTGAGAAGCAAATCCCCATAGCAAACTCTTCTACTCTGTGCAGTTTCCGAGACAAGCAGAGATGTCAGCAGAGAGCACTGTTGCCAGACAGAAAAGACAACTCAACTTCAGCAGCTGATAATTATTGAAAGGATTAAGATTTTTTAATAGAAGTAATGTACAAATCTGTTTAACTTTCTGGAGCCTTTAAAAAGGGGGGGGGGGGGGGGGGGACAACTAGATATTAGTTCTATAACATGATGCTGTCTATGACTTCCATTGCTATGTTAGGGACTAAATGATTAAAGAAGCACTCTTGTATTTATTTATTTTTTTGCTTACATAGTGAAGCATAGGCTATTTTTAGAGAATAACGTAGAGGTGTCCTATATATGCCTTGTGCTTCTATTTGCTGAAGTGGCAGGCTTGGGATTGGCTCCATGTTGGTTTGCAGATCCACAATGATGTGGTTCTGTAACGTAGCCTAAATTTCCCATTAATCCTCTGGCTGATGGTTAGGCGTTTGATCACTGCTGCTGGTAATCTAATTAAAGGGGTATTCCGGTGGAAAACATTTTTTATTTTATTTTAACTGGTGCCAGAAAGTTAAACAGATTTGTAAATTACTTCTATTAAAAATTCTTTACCCTTCCAGTACTTATTAGCAGCCCTATGCTACAGAGGAAATTCTGTTTCAAATTCTTTTAGATTTTTATTTTTTTTTGTCTTGTCCACAGTGCTCTCTGCTGACACCTGATGCCTATATCAGGAACTGTCCAGAGCAGGAGAAAATCCACATAGCAAACCTATCCTGCTCTGGACAGTTCCTGACACGGACAGAGGTGTCAGCCGAGAGCACTGTGGACAAGACAAAAAAGAAATTCAAAAAGAAAATAATTTTCTCTGTAGTATACAGCTGCTAATAAGTACTGAAAGGATTTAGATTTTTAAATAGAAGTAATTTACAAATCTGTTTAACTTTCTGGCACCAGTTAATTTAAAAAAAAAAAAGTTTTCCACTGGAGTACCCCTTTAAAGGGGTATTCCAGGAAAAACTTTTTATTTTTATATATCAACTGGCTCCAGAAAGTTAAACAGATTTGTAAATTACTTCTATTAAAAAATCTTAATCCTTTCAACTGTTATCAGCTGCTGAAGTTGAATTGTTGTTTTCTGTCTGGCAACAGTGCTCTCTGCTGACACCTCTGCTTGTCTCGGGAACTGCACAGAGTAGAAGAGGTTTGCTATGGGGATTTGCTTCTAAACTGGGCGGTTCCCGAGACACGTGTCATCAGAGAGCACCTAGACAGAAAAGAACAACTCAACTTCAGCATAAGTACTGAAAGGATTAAGATTTTTTTAATAGAAGTAATTTACAAATCTGTTTAGCTTTCTGGAGCCAGTTGATATATAAAAAAAAAGTTTTTTCCTGGAATACCCCTTTAAGCTACTAGTGCTGGAAGTTACACAGGATAAATCATTAGACTCATAAGCGAGTCGGGGTCAATTCACATTATATTCAGTTCAGATGCATTTTGTTATTCAAAGTGCAGGTTTTTATAGAACAATTGCCATGAGGTGAAGTGATTTGACCAATAACCAGAATTGAGGTGTTTTATGAAGTATGGGAATCCTTAAGGCTGTGTTCACACATTAAAGTTTTATTGCATCTTTCACGCATTTATACTGCATTTTGGCTATTTTTGCTGCGGTTTTCTAAAATAATGGTTAAAATGACATGTTTTTACTGTGATTTGCACAATTGTGGTACAATATTACCATTTTAGTCTCTGCATTACAACGATAAATGCAAAGTGTGAACACAGCCCCAGGGGAGGTGCTACTAAATATCCTGATCTCATAGAGATAGCAGCAGTATACAGATGGAACTGAATTGGAGATGTATCACTACTAAATATCCTGATCTCATAGAGATAGCAGCAGTATACAGATAGAACTGGATTGGAGATGTATAACTACTATTTATCCTGTTCTCATAGAGATAGCAGCAGTATACAGATAGAACTGGATTGGAGATGTATAACTACTATATATCCTGATCTCATAGAGATAGCAGCAGTATACAGATAGAACTGAATTGGAGATGTATCACTACTATATATCCTGATCTCATAGAGATAGTAGCAGTATACAGATAGAACTGGATTGGAGATGTATCACTACTATATATCCTGACTGTTGAGACCCAATTAGCTCCGAGCAGGCTATAACTACCCCTCCCCTTACTACAATAATTAATTAAATAATAACTGACACAACAACAATTCAACTTTTCCGTGGGTGGGGATCGGCCACAGCTTTATTTATAAAATTACTTATATAAATAACAATTTAACTGTAACAAAGACACCGATTGGCTTCTTGCCAACCCGAGAGGTGCTGCCACACTGTCCTGTGTGGAGGTCTACCCCGGGTTGACCCCGCTTTCACCGTCTTCTTACCGCCAAGCTGTGACTTAGAATAAACAGAGATACAAAAAGGGAGGGAGGGAGGGCAAAACTCCGGGTCCTGGGCAGATTGAGGGGGGAAGGGAGGCACCACAGCTATAAATACCCAGGGGAGGGCCCCTGAAAGCCCGGGAAACTATTAGACCCCTGATTGGTGCACTCCTTCCCCCCACCCATGGGACATACCACTATAGTTAGCAACAAGTTTTTACAGGCGGGGGAGGGGGCTAAAAAACATTGCCTGTATATTTATTAACCCCTTAACTGCTCACCAGTCAGGGGGCAAGCTAGTTATGCACAGCTTGCCCCTCCAGTTCTCATAGAGATAGCAGCAGTATACAGATAGAACTGGATTGGAGATGTATCACTACTATATATCCTAATCTCATAGAGATAGTAACAGTATACAGATAGAACTGGATTGGAGATGTATAACTACTATATA
The DNA here is from genome assembly GCF_029499605.1 of Hyla sarda. Taxonomy (NCBI): domain Eukaryota; kingdom Metazoa; phylum Chordata; class Amphibia; order Anura; family Hylidae; genus Hyla; species Hyla sarda. The sequence goes on from NC_079190.1 coordinate 455,673,998, forward strand.
TCCTGATCTCATAGAGATAGCAGCAGTATACAGATAGAACTGGATTGGAGATGTATAACTACTATATATAATGATCTCATAGAGATAGTAGCAGTATACAGATAGAACTGGATTGGAGATGTATCACTACTATATATCCTGATCTCATAGAGATAGCAGCAGTATACAGATAGAACTGGATTGAGATGTATAACTACTATGTATCCTGATCTCATAGAGATAGCAGCAGTATACAGATATAACTGGATTGGAGATGTATCACTACTATATATATTGATCTCATAGAGATAGCAGCAGTATACAGATAGAACTGGATTGGAGATGTATAACTACTATATATATTGATCTCATAGAGATAGTAGCAGTATACAGATAGAACTGGATTGGAGATGTATAACTATTATATATCCTGATCTCATAGAGATAGCAGCAGTATACAGATTGAACTGGATTGGAGATGTATAACTACTTTATATCCTGATCTCATAGAGATAGCAGCAGTATACAGATAGAACTGGATTGGAGATTTATAACTACTATATATCCTGATCTCATAGAGATAGTAACAGTATACAGATAGAACTGGATTGGAGATGTATAACTACTATATATATTGATCTCATAGAGATAGCAGCAGTATACAGATAGAACTGGATTGGAGATGTATCACTACTATATATCCTGATCTCATAGAGATAGCAGCAGTATACAGATAGAACTGGATTGGAGATGTATCACTACTATATATATTGATCTCATAGAGATAGCAGCAGTATACAGATATAACTGGATTGGAGATATATAACTACTATATATCCTGATCTCATAGAGATAGCAGCAGTATACAGATAGAACTGGATTGGAGATGTATAACTACTATATATCCTGATCTCATAGAGATAGCAGCAGTATACAGATAGAACTGGATTGGAGATATATAACTACTATATATATTGATCTCATAGAGATAGTAACAGTATACAGATAGAACTGGATTGGAGATGTATCACTACTATATATCCTGATCTCATAGAGATAGCAGCAGTATACAGATAGAACTGGATTGGAGATGTATAACTGCTATATATCTTGATCTCATAGAGATAGTAGCAGTATACAGATAGAACTGGATTGGAGATGTATAACTACTATATATATTGATCTCATAGAGATAGCAGCAGTATAGAGATAGAACTGGATTGGAGATGTATCACTACTATATATAATGATCTCATAGAGATAGCAGCAGTATATAGATAGAACTGGATTGGAGATGTATCACTGCTATATATCCTGATCTCATAGAGATAGCAGCAGTATACAGATAGAACTGGATTGGAGATGTATCACTACTATATATATTGATCTCATAGAGATAGCAGCAGTATACAGATAGAACTGGATTGGAGATATATAACTACCATATATCCTGATGTCATAGAGATAGTAGCAGTATACAGATAGAACTGGATTGGAGATGTATAACTACTATATATCCTGATCTCATAGAGATAGCAGCAGTATACAGATAGAACTGGATTGGAGATGTATCACTACTATATATAATGATCTCGTAGAGATAGCAGCAGTATACAGATAGAACTGGATTGGAGATGTATCACTACTAAATATCCTGATCTCATAGAGATAGCAGCAGTATACAGATAGAACTGGATTGGAGATGCATAACCACTATATATCCTGATCTCATAGAGATAGCAGCAGTATACAGATAGAACTGGATTGGAGATGCATAACCACTATATATCCTGATCTTATAGAGATAGCAGCAGTATACAGATAGAACTGGATTGGAGATGTATCACTACTATATATAATGATCTCGTAGAGATAGCAGCAGTATACAGATAGAACTGGATTGGAGATGTATCACTACTATATATCCTGATCTCATAGAGATAGCAGCAGTATACAGATAGAACTGGATTGGAGATGTATAACCACTATATATCCTGATCTTATAGAGATAGCAGCAGTATACAGATAGAACTGGATTGGAGATGTATAACTACTATATATCCTGATCTCATAGAGATAGCAGCAGTATATAGATAGAACTGGATTGAGATGTATAACTACTATATATATATTGATGTCGTAGAGATAGCAGCAGTATACAGATAGAACAGGATTGGAGATGTATAACTACTTTATATCCTGATCTCATAGAGATAGTAGCAGTATACAGATAGAACTGGATTGAGATGTATAACTACTATATATATTGATGTTGTAGAGATAGCAGCAGTATACAGATAGAACTGGATTGGAGATTCATAACTACTATATATCCTGATCTCATAGAGATAGTAGCAGTATACAGATAGAACTGGATTGGAGATGTATAACTACTATATATATTGATCTCGTAGAGATAGCAGCAGTATACAGATAGAACTGGATTGGAGATGTACAACTACTATATATCCTGATCTCATAGAATAGCAGCAGTATACAGATAGAACAGGATTGGAGATGTATAACTACTATATATCCTGATCTCATAGAGATAGTAGCAGTATACAGATAGAACTGGATTGGAGATGTATTACTGCTATATATCTTGATCTCATAGACATAGTAGCAGTATACAGATAGAATTGGATTGGAGATGTATAACTACTATATATCCTGATCTCATAGAGATAGTAGCAGTATACAGATAGAACTGGATTGGAGATGTATTACTGCTATATATCTTGATCTCATAGACATAGTAGCAGTATACAGATAGAATTGGATTGGAGATGTATAACTACTATATATCCTGATCTCATAGAGATAGTAGCAGTATACAGATAGAACTGGATTGGAGATGTATTACTGCTATATATCTTGATCTCATAGACATAGTAGCAGTATACAGATAGAATTGGATTGGAGATGTATAACTACTATATATCCTGATCTCATAGAGATAGCAGCAGTATACAGATAGAACTGGATTGAGATGTATAACTACTATATATATTGATCTCGTAGAGATAGTAGCAGTATACAGATAGAACTGGATTGGAGATGTATAACTACTATATATCCTGATCTCATAGAGATAGCAGCAGTATACAGATAGAACTGGATTGGAGATGTATAACTACTATATATATTGATCTCGTAGAGATAGCAGCAGTATACAGATAGAACTGGATTGGGGATGTATAACTACCATATATCCTGATCTCATAGAGATAGCAGCAGTATACAGATAGAACTGGATTGAGATGTATAACTACTATATATATTGATCTCGTAGAGATAGCAGCAGTATACAGATAGAACTGGATTGGAGATGTACAACTACTATATATCCTGATCCTATGTGCAAATGATGTGGAACCCTACATCAACAGCATAGAGAACCACGGAAAGTATGGACAGGAGCAGGTAGAGTTATTTGTTGGTCCAAGTTGTCTGACTTTTTGATCACAAGTTCGATTCCGCTGTCGGTCTATATCAGTGTTTCCCAACCAGGGTGCCTCCAGCTGTGGCCAAACTACAACTCCCAGCATGCCCGGACAGCCTTTGGCTGTCCGGGCATGCTGGGAGTTGTAGTTTGGCCACAGCTGGAGGCACCCTGGTTGGGAAACACTGGTCTATACACAGTGCCTGCCTGTTACATTGTAGCGTCCATGGTCTTCCAGTTTAGAGCTGAAATCCTTGGTGTAATGAAGCTTCGATTTTTCTCAGTTAATGTCCCCTTCAGCAACGTTGTGCGCAAAAGTGATCTCTGTGCCAGAAATTGTAAACGTGCAGCACGTGGTTTATGGTGGCACATAATATTTTACATGTACCACCACAGAAAAATAACATGAAAGAATGTTAATCTGCATCAGACATATAAAGCACCTTTTATATCAACATAATTGTGTCTAATCAGCAAAGAGGCACCAAAATCTTCAGGTTGTATATTTCCAGGACTACACCTGTCTATGATTAGGACTTGGACACAATGAACTTGCTACGTCTGGGATCGGTTTAGGCTGCAGTAAAAGTCAGTCTTGTAAGTCTCTTAATGGCTCCAGTTTTCAGATGTAAAATGATATTGGAGTCTATGTGTTAATGCTAATTACTATTTAAAACAAGTCGTTTTCTTATAATAGATCTCATAGTCTATAAATAATGTTTATTATGCCAGGGAAAGGTTATTATTGGCCCATTCACATTTCCAAAAATTCTTACTTTCTCAAAAAAAAAAAAAAATCTATTCAGTTGGTTGTACTGAACAAAACATCATATTGGAGGATGTTAAAAGGGAGATATACTTCTAAATGTGGCTAGGCCAGGCTAAATCTATATATATATAAAACTCAATGTGTATGTGTGTGTATGAGTGTGTTGTGTGTGTGTGTATGTATGTATGTATGTGTGTGTGTATGAGTGTGTATGTTTGTGTGTATGTGTGTGTGTGTGTGTATGAGTGTGTATATATGTGTGTGTGTATGCATGTATGTGTGTGTGTGTGTATGAGTGTGTGTATGAGTGTGTGTGTGTGTGTATGCATGTGTGTGTATGAGTGTGTATATATGTGTGTGTGTGTGTATGAGTGTGTATGTGTGTGTGTATGAGTGTGTATGTGTGTGTATGAGTGTGTATGTGTGTGTGTATGCATGTATGTGTGTGTGTGTGTATGAGTGTGTATGTATGTGTGTGTGTGTATGAGTGTGTATGTGTTTGTGTGTATGTGTGTGTGTGTGTATGAGTGTGTATATATGTGTGTGTGTGTATGCATGTATGTGTGTGTGTGTATGAGTGTGTGTATGAGTGTGTGTGTGTGTATGTGTGTGTGTATGCATGTATGTGTGTGTATGCATGTATGTGTGTGTGTGTATGAGTGTGTATATATGTGTGTGTGTGTATGAGTGTGTATGTGTGTGTGTATGAGTGTGTATGTGTGTGTGTGTATGCATGTATGTGTGTGTGTGTGTATGAGTGTGTATGTATGTATGTGTGTGTATGCATGTATGTATGTGTGTGTATGAGTGTGTATGTGTGTGTGTGTATGAGTGTGTATGTGTGTATGTATGTATGTGTGTGTGTGTATGTATGTATGTATATATGTGTGTGTGTATGTGTGTGTCTGTATGAGTGTGTATGTGTATATGTATGTATGTGTGTGTGTGTGTGTGTGTGTGTGTGTGTGTATGTTCCAGCACGTCCAAACGGCTAATACCACCATGAAGCTTGGCACACATGTTACTTATATGTCTACAACAAATATAGGATAGGTGATTTAACCCTTACTCACCCCCATTTGCCAGGGTCTGGGTTTTTGTTTAAAGTCACATACAAGTCTATGGGAAATATATGTTACTGCTTAACTCCCAAACGGCTGGAGATATTTTGATAATACTTGGTCACATGTTACTTATATTTCCACTTAAAATATAGGATAGTTAATTCAACCCTTAACTACCCCCATTTGTGAGGGTCAGGATTTTTGTTTAAAGTCCCATGCAAATTAATGGGAAATGTATGTTCCCACATAACTTCCGTACGGCTGGAGATATTTCAATACCTGGTACACATATTACTTATATGTCAAATAAAAATATATGATAGTTAAATTAACCCTTACCTACACCCTTATATAAAAGATGGGTTTTTGTTTCAAGTCCTATGCAAGTATATGGGACTTCCAGTACCTTACTCTAGAGATGAGCAAATTTACAGTAAATTGGATTTGTCACAAACTTCTCAGCTGGGCGGTTGCTGACTTTTCCTGCATAAATTAGTTCAGCTTTCAGGTGCTCCCGTGGGCTGGAAAAGGTGGATACAGTCCTAGGAGACTCTTTCCTAGGACTGCATCCACCTTTTCCAGCCCACGGGAGCACCTGAAAGCTGAACTAATTTACGCAGGAAAAGTCATCAACTGCCGAGCCGAGAAGTTCGTGACTAATCGAATTTACTGTAAGTTCGCTCATCTCTACCTTACTCCACAAGCTCCGCTCTGCATCTCCTGGTGAATGTGTTGGTCCGGCACTCACTGTTTAAGCCACACCCCTTTTATTTTCTACCCTTTTTGTGCATCGGTCTGGCTTGCAAATCACGCCCAGTCCCGCAAAGCCTTGTCCCCTTCTATTTTCAGCTTACAATATCTTCATCACAAATCAGTCCCACCTGAGGGCAGGATATGAGAATGGGACAAAAGGACGGGATATGAGGATGGGATATGAGGTCGGGATATGAGTAGTTACTATGCACTAGTTTTCATATCTAGTCATTTGAAATGCTGAACTTTGAGTAGATTATATAATTAGCTGAGTACCGGGCGTTGCTCAGTTTTTCCTCCCCAGCAAGAATTAGGAAGGAAAAACCGAGCAACGCCAGGTACTCAGCTAGTAAATTAAATAAAAACCCTGTACTCACCTGTTCTGTTGGTACCTGGTCACTGCTGCTCGCTGCATTGTAGTCTCAACCCAAGGAAGTCCCCACTTGGTCAATAACTGGCTCACACTTAGGCAGTCACTGGCTGAGGCGGCTCCCCATTGCGTTAAGTAATTGGCAAAGCAGCCACTTTTTTGTGTTGAGATATCACCAGGAAGTGGTGATCAGTGGGGACCAGGCACTGGCAGTGACACGTGAGTAAAGGCTTTTTTTTTTTTTTTACTTATTTTGCCCATCCTCTTAGGACAGCTTATTTAAAGAACTTTACTGATGATCCAACATTATCAGTCACCTACAGGTCGATGGTATCTGTCTGATCGGTGGGGGTCTGACCACTGGGACCTCCCCCAATCATGATAGAAGTCCCATGTACTCCGTGATTAATCCATTACCAGTTGAACATGCGTGCTGCTGCTCATTTAAACTCTATGGGACTGATAAAGATACCCTAGCTATAAAGCTCCCAGATAGAGGAAGACCATTCTAGGTTTGTCTTGTCTCCATTTCAATGGAATATAAAAACCTGCATAGGGATGTAGCCTACAAGGTTCTCCTATGCTATTGGGATGAAAATATAAAGGGGGCAACCTCTTGTTGCAGTGGACTGGGAATGTAGCAGTGTCAAGCAGCAAAAATAAAATTAATATATGTTATGCTCACACCATAGGATGACTGTTTTATGGAATGAGTATGTTGGACCCTTTCATGGCTCGATAACAAAAAGTTCAACTTAATCTGTCAGTCTCATATTTATTTTGTTGTTAACTTATTCACATATTTTATTATTTTCTTGTCTCCTAACCAGCCGATTGCATAGCAAACTACAACAACCAGTTAGACAACAAACAGACTAACCTGATGGTTCCTGAGTCGGGTGTTTACAGTGACGTAGACATAAGCAACAAAATCAATGAGATGAAAACCTTCAATAGCCCGAATCTAAAAGATGGTCGATTTGTCTCCGCGGCCGGCCAACCCACCCCTTATGCCACCACTCAGCTTATTCAGTCAAATATCAGCAACAACATCAACTCATCTAGTGGGGACACGGAAGAGAAACACTGGAAGCCTTCTACTCAACATAAACCTGATGTCGCCCCGATGCAGTACAACATCATGGAGCAAAATAAAATCAACAAAGGTGATAAAAACTTTCCTATTCTACACACAACAAGAACTAACCCTACCATGAATGAAAGAGTAGAACGTTTCATTTGAGGTCAGGATGAGAATTTTATTGTGTTTTTTTATGCATTGGCTTCAGAAATGGAAATGTTGACGTATATTTGTTAAAGCATGGATGTCAATCATACATGGGCTTATTGATCAAATACTACAAGCAAAGAAGTCTAAACAAGTTCCTAAAGTGACTATATTTTATCAGATGCTATACCGGGGGTGGAAGAAAGAAAAACATTTTAAGACATTGTCTGTAGCTGCCAGATTCGCTTGGCTTGAGTAGTTACTATGCACTAGTTTTCATGTCTAGTCATTTGAAATGCTGGACTTTGAGTAGACTATACTATAGAATTAAATAAATCATGGTCAAAATCTATATGACATTAAAATAATTGGGATCACTCATGTTGTATTCATTTTGTTACATACAGTGAAGGTGTCTAGTGATATTGGAGCTATTGGCTTATATGATTGGATAATTTTGTTGAATTTTAAACCTCGGCTCCTTTCCCCCGAATCCCCGTCCTCATATTGCTAAGCCAAGTCCCTTGTCAAGCATGGCACAAAAAGTGTCTTAAACATAATAAATATACTTTTTTTTTTCTTTTTTACATTCTATTAAGGCAGTTGTGTGGTGAAAAAAACAACCTGTTTATGGTCTAAAAAAGTATTTTAAAGCAACTTACTAATGTAAGGTTATTAGCCATAGTGCAGAGATCTTCCATATCAGCTGTGCTTTTTGGCTTGTAGCTGTGATGTCACAGGATCTGAACTCAGTGCTCTTGTTTCTGCTTCCCTCTCCCCTGTGGGGGAGCTGGTATATATGCTCATTAGATTTATGATGCATTAGATAAGGCAGCAGGTAGCTCTGACAGAAATTACTGTGACTGAGTGGTTTCCTGCTGCCTTATCTAATGAGTCATAAATCTTATGAGCAGTACTATCCGCTTCCCCCTTTACATCACCTTTGGCTGCCATGTTGGCAGCCAAAGATGATGTGAAGGGGGGAGCTGATAGTACTGGTAGTTTTGCAACAGCTGAAGCCACCCTGGTTTGGAAAAACTGCCTAATGTAACTCACAAATAGAGAAATAGAATCATTGCCACACATACACAACTTGTACTATGATCTAATTGCTTCTCAGCATAATTTCAAAGACTAACAGCAGCCACTGCTGCGGTGACACTTAGCCCACAGGGGGAACAATCCAGTGACCAGGCAGCTCCACTGTTGCCCAACCAAGCCCCCAGCTCTGGGCCACACCACCCCACAGACAAAGCACCACGGCAACAATGGCCGCCGCAGAGCACCACACCAGTGCGAATACACTAGTTGGAAAACACTGCCTAATACTATTTCATCTTAGTGATGTCATTTTTTTGTGAACTCATCACTTTGTTCTTATTAACAGGTAATCTAAGGGCACATTTTGTCAATTTTTCTATATTTAACACTATGTTCATGGGGTAGCTTATCCTAGAGAAACTTTCAATTCCCTTCTGCGCGGCTGGAGAACTCTGTGCTTGCCACTTCTGATTATTACTTTTATTGGAAGGTGACGTCTTCTGGGGATCTTGGGCTTAGATCTTTTTAATAAGAAGCACAGCTTTTCCCAGTCTCCTACGACTTGCGCAGAAACCGTCAAACTACTATACATGTAAATGGAGGAGATCGAGATTAACAGTGTCAAAAAGTTAATTAGCAGGCGGCTAACCTTTGCAACTGAATTTAGTGCCGCAAATAATAAACCACAGATTAAATAAAATCAAATAAAGAAAATGAATATGGCCAGATTTGATCTAAATGTTATAGAGGGTGAGGGTTTGGGTGAGGAAAGGGGAGATATTTAAATCATGAGGGGGATTTTGTACAATCGCTGGCACGATGAACCTGGAACACAGATCACTATCTAAATCTTCCTGTTTTTTTGTATGTAAATTGTGGAAACATTAACACTTCTTAATATAATAATAACAATAATAATACATTATTATTAATATTATTATTAACATCCATATAAATCCGTCTATACAAAGTTAAATTTTTTTATCATAATGAGAACAGTAGAAAGATAAATCCTTTATAGATATGAGATAGATGTAACAGATAGCTATAACATATAAATATGAGATAGATGTAACATAGATAGCTATAACATATATAGATATGAGATAGATATATTTGACACATATAAATTGTTAGATATGAGATAGACAGGAAATAGATAGATAGATAATTAGAAAGATAGCTATGCTTATTTATGTTTTTGGGATTTATGTAATGTTATAATAATTAAAGGGGTATTCTGGATTTTTTTTATTGAACTATGCTACAGGGGCTGTAAAGTTACTGTAGTTCATAATATAGTGTCTGTAGCTGTGTTTGATGGCTGGTCCCACCATTCTTATGTGATCTTTGCTCCTATGTTTATTTTTAACAGCATACAAAATAAGTGTTGTGTCAGCTTTTGTAAGGTTGCAATGGGGCCCAAAACATTGCTGGTAAGGTGTTGAAAGGAGTGTGTCTCCTTCAATGGGTGGAGAGACTGCTGGGTTGGAGGGAAATCATTCTTCACAGGGCTGCAGGGTAGTTTCATGAACAACAAGCATAGCTTATTTGTGCTGCATAGGGTGGGGTGACTGATGTATGGGAGGGAGAAAAGTGACCTCACACTTACAAACAAGAGATCCTTAAACTTGTAGTTGGAGGGAGGGAACTCCAATAGGAAATAGCCATTTCGCAATAAGAAAGCAACAGTTATGGACTCACAACACAGCCACTTAGCCCCAAAACAAGCACAGATCCTTCCTAAGCATGTTCATTACAGTCTAGCAGGTAAGTACTAAAGTCACCTTATGGTGGATAACCCCTTTAAAAAGAAAAAAAAAGAAAGCTAGATATGAGATAGATAGATATGACATAATTAGATATGAGATAGAAATGTCATTATTAGATGAGGTAGATAAATAGATAGATATAAGATAGATACATATGAGATAGATATTAGATAGATCGGTAGATACTGTAGATGGATGTTAAGTTAATAGATGCTGTAGAATATTTGCACATAGATGTATACTTGTTTGAGTATGTGTAGAATATAATTTCCTGTAGATGAGCCTCATGTTCTGAGATGCCGGAATGTGCCGTGCTCTTTTCTTGAGGGCGCGTTTCACTAATGTAATATTTTGAGGTAAAGAAAAATTTTAAAGTGTCATTCTTTCCATGGCTCCAGGCTACAGTACGGTGCAATCCACTTTAATAACAGGATTTGCACCAGTCCCGTCCTTAGGACCCAGATCAGTGCCAGCTTTGAACTATTAAACATATCTCAGTGACTCGCCACCTCATAAAATTGAAGGTTCCTCTAGTAAAAGGCCGCGTCCGCTCACAGCTGCCCGGTTGTTCATTGTACGTTTGGTTTTCCTGCACAACACAGGCAGACCTTTTGTGAGCGAGGATCAAGCTATTTGTGGCTACCTGCTTCTGTTCACCACAAAGGATTCCTTTGGAGCTATTTGTGGACGATAATAGGGAACAACAATGAAGGGGCACTTAAGAATAATTGACGTTCGCTGCTCTCTAATGATTTCCATGTGATTTTTATTATTTTTATTTTTTTATTTTTTACATCTGGCTTATTACGAACAAATTGCTAAATTATAGGATTGCACATATGTAAATGAAAGCATCCAAATGATTTTTCTATCCGTTTCATATGTTTTTATTTTTGAGCCCCTAGAAGCTGAAATGTTAACACAGCTGCTGTTGTATTATTTATCCTGCTCATAAACAGGACGGACATTGACTGGGAAAGCAAACATATAAAGCAGCGAGGCCTCCGGCAGTAGAGTGCTGAATTTATGATTGTCGCTCTCCTTTATTTCTAATAATGTGGTGCAAATTGAAAGAGCAGATTACCAGATGCAGATGAGTCCGTTAGATTATTTTTAGCATTTATCAATGGCGTTTAGATGTTCCATTTAGTGTTGCTCGCGAATGTTCGCAATTCGAATTTTATTCGCGAATATTCGCGAATATAGCGCTATATATTGGTAATTACGAATATTCGTTTTTTTTTTTTTTTTTTTTCACAGTACACATCACAGTGATCATCCCTCTCTGCTTCCAGCTTATGTGGTGTAAGAAGGCTCTAATACTACTGTGTAAGACTGGTGTGCGAATTTTCGCATATGCGAATATGTGCATATGCTAATTTTTGCATATGTTAATTTTCGCATATGCAAATTTTCACATGTGCGAATATTCGCATATGCGAAAATAAAACAAGACTATTACGGATATGCGAATATTCGCGAATATGACGAATATTCGTCCATATATTCGCGAATATTCGCGAATTCGAATATGGCCTATGCCGCTCAACACTAGTTCCATTATTCCATCCATGGATTCTACATGGAAAGATGGATCAGGCCATCTTGCAAAAGACACACTACTATTTATGTGGAGGTCAAAAACTGCAACTACTGCCCAGTCCTACTCCCTCATCATCTTCTCTAGATTGACAAACAGGGGGTTAACAGGAGACAAACAGGGCTGTAAATAAGCCTATAGCTATATAGGACTAGTCATTAGGATTCCCACCTTATCTTTTTTTTTAATACCATAGTCCTTTTAAGCACTGAGCTATATGCCTTTCTGTTTTTATGCAAATAAGGCTCAAGTGCCCAGGGGGCATTCCCCAGCACGACAAGAGTCCAGGTAAGTCCAGTCCATGTGCTCTTTATCTAGTATCTAGTGGCTCCCAAATTGGTTAGGTAAATGCAAGTGGGCCAGTGGGCAGTACTAGCACGTAAGCAAGACTTACATGGTCCTCTGCCATGCTGGAGAACACCCCCTGGGCTCCTAAGCCTGATTTGTATATTAACAAAAAGACTTATATCTCAGTGCTGGGAAGTGTTATTGATATAAAAAGGTATGCCCTGAATCCAGATGACTTGCCCTATCTAGCCATGGGCTTATTTTTTGAATTAAAGGCCCTTTAATACAGACCGACTTTCAGAGAGAACATTAGTGAGTGCCAATCTCATTGATCAGCAGTCATTTAAAGAGCCTTTACTTTTAGCATTGCAGCCACTTCTTTCCAAGGAATCTATGTGGGTTTCAGAGGTGAGACTGTCCAAGCTATATGCATGGATTATAATGAAATGTCCTAGCATACACCCCAGCAGATCAAAGCTAGGCCCACCAAGTCCTGCTCTTTTGTCCCAAGATTATATCTGTGTACCCCTCCATTTCCTCAATTTTTAGTAGATTATAACTGTAAATTTCTAGTTAAACTCACAGAATTCCATTTAAAAAAAAGAATGTCATTAACAAAAATTACCCATTGTTTACATCATTTTTTATATTAACCATATTTTAAAAACATTGTTGATGGTTTATTTATTTATTTTAAAAATTTGGCATTTTTTGCTATCTATATATTAAAATAATGAGGAATATGTAAAGCAGCTCATTACATCACCTTCTCAGGCAATGTTCCCTGGTATTAGCTTAGCTCCAGTTACGGAATATAAAAAACTTGGCATTAATCCCGATCAGTTTTTTATATTCCGTAACTGGAGCTAAGCTGATACCAGGGAAAATCGCCTGAGAAGGTGATGTAATGAGCTGCTTTGCATATTCCCCTACCCAGAATGCCCGCGGAGTGCTTAGTGGCCCTTGAAAGCTCCATCACACCAGAAGTGGTGAACTCTCCCTGAATTAAATACTCATCCCCTTTAGTTAAAATAATGATATAATCTTGCAGTTTTTATTCTGGCCACTAGGGCTAAAACTTTGCTTAGTCTTCCTGTTCTGAACAGATCATTTCCCAGTAATGCCTTTCTTCTCATAGCAGACAAGGAGTACAGTGAAAGGTACCAGTATATAGATAGCACTGGATATACATATACAGCAGTTTATAGATAACACTGGATCCAACAGCATTCACAAGAGAGATCAGCATAACGTCTTCAATTTATCTGGATAGGGCTTATCCTGTCTATTCCTTTCTATAACCATGTCCAAGCATATCACTGTTGTTTAAAAATAAATAATATAATAAATAATAATAGTTGTTGTTGTTATTATGCAAGATGGTTGCCCCCATAATAACATACAAAAAAAAGAAAATGAAATAAAATAAAATAAAAATAGAAACAGATTAGAAAAAAAAGAACATGTTTCAGTATCTCTCGATTCAGGAAAAAACAAAACATCTAGGTGACACATTCCCTTTAAATACTAGTCGACATTTAAAGGATCCTGGAACCAGAACAGCCTTTGTGGCACATTCAGTAGTGCTGCTTGTTGCTATAGATTAACCCCCTACTGCACGTTACTTATGTACAATGGCTTGAGCATATGCTGCAGAAGGGAATGGCTTTGGTAATGACATATTAAGAGACCGCTATATGGACGTACCTTGTGACCTCCATGTGGTGTCATTATGAGCGCAACCCAAGGACCCCAGCTGTTGTCCTCGTCCTCAATCACCCAATGTAAACACTAATCTGGCCCGTGTACATTGCATTAATACCTATAGGATGTAGCATGTCTCTTAATGAATACTTGTTGACAATGTACTTATGCCCCTGTCGTCAAATAACCTTTGCACATCCTTCAGCGCGCTCCCTGCATCTGGAATGAAGGTGCACCACAATGGCCGCTCTATTCTTCCTTCTGAAGTCTTCGTTCACAGGACGCCAAGATATTTAGGATTTTAGAATAAAAGGAGATGGCCACTGCTTTTACACAATTCCATCATGTCCTCAGTAGGGCGCGAGGAATATATATTTTTATACTAATTTTTATTATTTTTTTATTTCTCATATTTATGGAAACAACCCGAGGCTTAGTACCATAAGAGTTGAAGGCAGTGGTCTCTAAACCGTGAATCTGCAGCTGTTGCCAAACTACAACTTCCAGCATGCCCGCACAGCAATTGCTGGGAGTTGTAGTTTTGCAACAGCTACAGGTCCAGGGTTTGGACACTAGTAGTGTTGCTCGCGAATATTCGCAATTCGAATTTTATTCGCGAATATCGCATATTCGCGAATTCGCGAATATAGCGCTATATATTCGTAATTACGAATATTCGTTTATTTATTTATTTATTTTTTTCACAGTACACATCATAGTGATCATCCCTCTCTGCTTCCAGCTTATGTGGTGTAAGAAGGCTCTAATACTACTGTGTGAGACTGGTGTGCAAATTTTCGCATATGCGGAAATTTGTGCATGATAATTTTCGCATATGCGAATTTTAGCTTATGTTAATTTTTGTATATGCAAATTTTCGCATATGTTAATTTTCGCACACGCGCATATTCGCATATGCGAAAATAAAACGAGAACATTACGAATATGACGAATATTCGTCCATATATTCGCGAATATTCGCGAATTCGAATATGGCCTATGCCGCTCAACACTAGACACTACTTGCTTAAAGGCATCATGCACACTGCTTAATATGTCTTGTACAATATCCATGTTTTATGGAGCTGTAGAATTCTGCAGGTTCATGCTATGCCTGACATAAAGGAATATACAGTTTTTATGGGAATTTTTACCCCTATGAGTATTGCCACTAGTGGATAATTTCACCATAACTTCACCATGATCCACTGTATGTGCTGCCATACTGTCTCTGTGTACACAGCCTTGTGTGTGCAAGAGGCCAAAACTGTGGCACTTTCTTTATCTATTTATTAATTTATTTTATAAGTGTGATTTTATATATATATATATATATATATATATATATATATATATATATATATATATATATGTGTGTGTATATGTTTACTTATTTATCTTATGTGGTTTTATTTGTATTTTAGATTACCGAGCCGCAGATACTATGCCATCCACTATACCTTACAACCAGTCCCATGATCAAAACACCGGTGGATCGTATAACAGTTCAGATCGAGGAAGCAGCACATCGGGTAAATATATCCATAGATTTTATTATTATTATTATTATTATTATTATTATTATTATTATTTATTCATTAATTTTTTTATGAACAATTTTAGATTATGATTCAATATTTGTATTTGTTTATTTTAAATGTTTAATTAATTAATTTTGATTTATTTATTTTGATTTTAATTATTATCTATAATCATCTCTAATAATAATGTAGGATTTAAAAGGGAGCCTTCCACATTTAAATTGCAGTCCAAACTGCAGGCATCATGTTATACAGTTGAAGGAGCTGAGCAGATTGATATATAGTTTTGTGGGAATAGTTCTAAGATAACTTGTCATTTATTCTTGTAAATCTCTGTTCATTCTGAACTAAGTAGTCATGTGGGCGGTGCTTCTCAGTGATTGGCAGCTATCTGTGTATAAATGTTCATAAAGAGAGCTGTCAATCTCTGAGCAGGACAGCCCACTTGTCTACTTAGACCATTCTGGGCTAAGTATAGTTTAACAAGAAAAGTTTCAGGATAACGTGTCGGTGGCCGGTCTTTCTCAGTGATTGACAGATATCTGTGCAGAATGGTCTAATTAGTCAAGTGGGTGGTCCTGCTCAGTGAATGACAGCTCTCTATCTACTCACGCACATATATCTGTCAGTCACTAAGAAGGACCTCCCACTTGACTATTTAGCCCAGAATGAGCAGAGATTTACATGAATAAATTACAAGTTATCCTGGAACTTTTCCCACAAAACTATATTTAGCTCAGAATGGTCTAAATAGTCAAGTGGCCGGTACTTCTCAGTGATTGACTGCTCGCTATATACAGACCTATACACAGATATCTGTTAATCACTGAGAAGGACCGCCCACATGACTATTTAGCCCAGAATGAGAAAAGGATTACATTAATAAATGTTTTTCCCATAAAACGATATATATCTCATTCTGCTCAGCTCCTCCTGCTCTGTATCATGATGCCTGCAGATTAGACTGCATTTTCAATGTTCAATTTATAAAATATTTCTTAAATTGGTATATATATTTTTTGTTTTTTTTGTTTGGGTAATACAGCTGAAGTCATATTTTTGTTACTGTGTTAGTAAAATGTTCAAATTCTTCTTCTTCCAAAAAATAATTAAATTTAGCCTAAAACAATTTTTCGACAAGTACAGATGATGTATATTCAGTGACTTAATGCAACAGTGAAACGTTAATAGATCATATCAGATCACGCTGTATTTTAGGTTTCAGCGATTAAATGATAAAGAAAAGAATAAAGAGCACCAGAAAAAATATGTCCACAGCTCATTTGTTTTAGATGATAATCTATAATGCAATTAATTGCTTGAGGAAAATCCCCCTCAATGGCATTCCTTGTAAATTGCATTTGTGACTTTATTGTGTTTTAGGTATTTATAAACTATAACCGTAAAGGATATATTTCTGGGTAAAATATGAGATTTATTATTATAACTGTATGAAAGGAAGATTTATTATGCAGACATAAGCATTATCCTTGTATATTAGGTGACCTTCATTCTCTTACAGGGAGTCAAGGTCATAAAAAGGGAACTCGAGCTCCAAAAGGATCCAAACAGGCTGGTATGAACTGGGCTGATCTGTTGCCACCACCACCGGCTCATCCGCCGCCACATGGTGCCAGTGAGGAGTATACCATGTCAACAGATGACGGGTGAGACAATCTGTTTATGCAATCCTTTGATTTTACTGACTGAGGACCCCTGCAGGACAGCTTTTGTATTGCAGTAGAAGAGCTAAATGATTGGATGCATTGCTACATATACCAGGCAGCATGTAGCAGGATGGGATGGTTCCAGTCCACTACTATGATTCCTTGGTATTTTGGTGGACTAGGTTGAACCCTGTCTAAAAGTAATACTTTGGTCACTTTCTGCCATCGGTCTTGGCTACAATTTAACTATCTTTGTTGTGTATTGTATAGTGGTAGAAATAACTTGGATAACATAAAAACCATAGAGGGGGATACAAATTAGACAACTTATATTGCACATTGAAGACATGTTTCTTGATATCCTGTTATCTTAATGCCATTCCTTCTGTGAGATCCACATATATAGTAACAGACCTAGTAACGCAGTATAGACCACCAAGTAAATAATATGTATTGTGGTTTTGACATGATGGCACTACCAGGTACTAAGGCTAGGGCGTAACCAACAATTGCCATGCCCCACTGTATGTATCATGCTGCATCACATTAAGGTAATTAGTTGGTTCAAGTTTTAATCCACAAGTAGCCACAACAACATTCTGACAGTTTTAAGAAATCTATCTGAGATCTAATTTTTTCAACAGTGGTTGCGGGCACTTGTGGCACATTGTGATCCCATTTGCTCTCCTTAGCTGTGGTGCAGTATGAACACTGGAGTGGGACACACTTATTTTTGGCCACTTGGCCTGTGTCACTGTTAAAATTGACATGTAGGCTGCAGGGGTTTTCCTACGATAGTGTGTGATGGTATATTGATAGAATATGACATCACTGTTTGATTGATGTCTGACCTGTTGGAATCCTCAGGAAGATTGCTGTACCCACTGGTTGGGTCCATTGCAATCTGCTTTAGTCTAGTTAGTTAAAGGGGTATTCTGCCCCTAGACATCTTATCCTTTGAATAGAGGATAAGATGTCTGAACGCGGGGGGTCCTGCCACTGGGTACCCCCACGATCGCCCTGCTTCACCCGGCGTTCATTTAGAGTGTTGGGTGCAGCACCGGAGGCTCGTTATGTCACGGCCACGCCAGTTTGTGACATCATGGCCACGCCCCCTCAATGCAAGCCTACGGGAGGGACGTGGCGTCTGTCACGACCCCCTCCTATAGACTTGCATTGAGGAGGCGTGGCCTTGACATCACAAACGGGCATGACCAAGATGTCACAAGCCTCTCATCCAGCATGGAGCGAAGTTCGCTCCCTGTACTGGATGTCTGTGGTGCCGCAGCCAAGATCGCGGGGATCAGACATCTTTTCCCTTATCCTCTGGAAAGGGGATCAGATGTCTAGGGGTGGAATACCCCTTTAAGCAAAGAGTAAGGTTTACAGTAAAGTGACGCAACCAAGGGCCATATACATATATATATATATATATATATATATATATATATATATTTTTTTTTTTTTTTGCAACAATAAGTATGTTAGAAAATCCAGTTTCTTCCTTGAACCAGCATACAAATTATGACAAGATACTTAAGATATACTAAGAGTTTGTATGCATGACTTTTTGTACTTGAGCTCTTGTTTTTGTCATCAACATTGTCAGGTATGACAGAGAGCTGCCATGTCCAATGCCACCAACAAGAATGTATCTCCAGCAAGATGAGTTAGAAGAAGAAGATGAACGAGGTCCTACACCTCCAATACGAGGGGCTGCTTCTTCCCCAGCTGCCGTGTCCTATAGCCACCAGTCCACAGCCACGCTGACTCCATCACCTCAGGAGGAGCTCCAGCCGATGCTTCAGGAATGTCAGGAAGATTTAGTACTAGCTCAACATCAGCTTGAGAGAAGGTAATATCTCCAACATAGCTTCACCCGGATAGGTCTATGCCAATCAGCCATTTGCCAGAGCCATGGCACCAGCATACACAGTAAAAACACCAAAAAGCAGGTAACTTCATACCTTGCGTAGTGGCTGTGCTGGGTTCTGAAGCTCAGCTCCCATTCACTCTGTCAACTGTGTAATCTGGGGCCGTTGCTTTGATACTGCTAATTGGCGGAGATATCAAATTGTCAAATGGACTATCCTGGGTGTCGGGGTACCCTTTTGACTTTGTCATTTGTTATATATCATGTAATATCATGTCACTTATGTTTCTCAGCAGTACACTATATGCTACTTAATTATTATAAGTCGGGGGAGTTAGGCTCCTTTCACACTACAAAATTACTCCGTTTTGTAGATCTGCACGAAGTTCCATCTGAAAATCAGCTGTAAAACTGCAGTTACAAAATCCTATACGGCTGTTAGAAAATCCCATTATAGTCTATGGGATTTTTCTATTTGCATGCACTATTTCTCCCGTTACTATCTTCCGTCACAAAATAGCGGCCATTATTAATAACAGGCTATAACAGGTTAAAACGGCTATTAGAAAAATCCCATAGACTATAATGGGATTTTCTAACAGCCGTATAGGATTTTGTAACTGCAGTTTTCAGCTGATTTTTGTACGGAACTTTAAAACAGAGTAATTTTGCAGTGTGAAACAAGCCTTATGCACAAAGATGACAAATGTGGCTCTCCTACATGATGTCCTTGTAGCTTTACATGAGAATTGTGATTATAATGTTACTAATTGCTGGACTATTAAGCTATGTTCCCACAGTGTCAATATGATTTTTTTTTTTTTTTTAAATAAAGCGTACATTTTAAAAAATTTTTACATTGTGTGAACAGAGCCTAAGGTTGGGTTCACACATTGGGGAAGATTCATCAAAACCTGTCCAGAGGAAAAGTTGCTGAGTTGCCCATAGCAACCAATCAGATAATTTCTTTCATTTTGAACAGGCCTCTGAAAAATGAAAGAAATGATCTGATTGGTTGCTAAGGTAAACACAGCAACTTTTCCTCTGTACAAGTTTTGATAAATCTCCCCATAGTGTTTTGGTCAGTATTTTGATGAGTATTTTTTTTTTAGCCATAACCAGCAGTGGGTCCAAAAAGACAGAAAAAGATGCTAACATTTCCATTATAGTTTCCAAATATTTCCATTATAGTGTCAGCTCCATGCCTGCTTTTTCTCTAAAAATACTGACCAAATTACTATGTTCCTGTTTTTTCCCCATCCTTAGGGAAGGGCCACACCTAGCGCATTCCGCAACGGCTTCAGCAGTCACATGACCAAACTCCCTGCTGTGGCCGGGTGGCTCTGTGTGTTTGCTCGTCGCGTATTTCGCAGACACAAGGCCTCATTTACTAAGCTGAAACCGACCAGTTTCTGTCTGGTTATTTTGGCGCAGAGTGTCTGAGACGTGTGCGACAGTGTGCGCCTGAAAAATCCGACAAGCCCGACATTGCACGGTGAAAAGCCGAAAAGGGGGTGTGATCTGTCGCAAAGGGGGCGTGGTCGATCTGAAAAGGGGCGTTGTTTCACAACCCGACCGATTTACTATTGAAATCACAATATTCACACTGTGGATAAATGGCTGGAAATATCGACCTAGAAAAAGTTGGTCAAAAAATGTTCCCGACTTTTCCCAATAGTAAATAGAGAGGAATCCTGCAAGTCTGAAACAACTTTTCACACTGGTGAAAACCCGAAACTCTTAGTAAATGAGACCCATAGTGTTTACTCATAGCAGATGTGCAGCGGGAAATACGCCGCTACGAGCATACACACAGAGCTACTTGGCCGCAGCAGGGAGCTTAGTCTTGTGACTACCAATGACGCATCTACAGGGTGAAAGCCGCTGCATATGTGTTACGTGTGGCCCTCTTAGAGTGTTTTTTCCCCCACTTATTTCTTTTTATGTATCAATGTGTTTTCACGTGTCGGAAAAACTTTGGCACATTGGCGATGCATCAAATTGTGCAAAAGTTTTTAACTCCCTATCGAGAGTGAAAAACCATAGCCTGAAAAGATTGCAAAAATAGGGTAAAAAAAAAATAACTTGATTGTTAAAAAACAAAACTATGAGCACATTTTGAGAAGAAAATGGCGCATGCCGTTAACAAATATAGTGAAATGCATTTCCTCTGACTTTTTTTCTCTCATAAATTTACATAAAAAATTAAATAGTAAATGTGTGAACCCAGTCTAGGAGTGAAATCATGGTTTAAAGACCTTCTGGTAAATATCATATTAATTAATTTAATACATTTTGGCATTAAGTATTTTATTTCTGTGAAATGACTCCATAGTTCACATGTTCTGCATCTGTTATGGAGAATGGTAACCATATATTTTTATTTTTTTATTTGTAGCTTACACCACCCAAAAAATGCTAATGGTTTTGAATATTTGGGAAATACTTAGAAATATTAATTAACTACAATGAGTGTTTTTGCCATCAAATGGTTTGTGTGATCATTATGCATTAACATCTGGTAACACAGGAAAGATACTTAAAGGGGTTATCCAGGAAAAAACTTTTTTTTTATATATCAACTGGCTCCAGATAGTTAAACAGATTTGTAAATTACTTCTATTAAAAAATCTTAATCCTTTCAGTACTTATGAGCTTCTGAAGTTAAGGTTGTTCTTTTCTGTCTAAGTGCTCTCTGATGACACGTGTCTCGGGAACCGCCCAGTTTAGAAGAAGTTTGCTATGGGGATTTGCTTCTAAACTGGGCGGTTCCCGAGACTTGTGTCATCAGAGAGCACTTAGACAGAAAATAACAACCTTAACTTCAGAAGCTCATAAGTACTGAAAGGATTAATATTTTTTAATAGAAGTAATTTACAAATCTGTTGAACTTTCTGGAGCCAGTTGATATATAATTTTTTATTTTGTTTTCCTGGATAACCCCTTTAAGAGCGCATTGAAAAGCTATTTCTGCTGGAGGCACCCTGGTTGGGAAACACTGGTCTAAAACACAAAATAAGGGACAATATGACTTTAAATTGACTTTATCTAATCCACAGACGACATCAAATAAGTCCCCCACCTCCGCCCAGGCCTATATCGCCACCTCATACATACGGATACATTTCCGGACCAATAGTGTCTGACATGGATACAGACGTCCCAGAAGAAGAAGGGGACGAAATGGATATGGAGACGGCAAAGATGCAAAGTCGAAGACTTCTGTTACGTGGCTTAGGGCCGACCCCCGCCTCTAGTGTCGGAGACTTGGAGAGTTCGGTCACAGGCTCGATGATCAACGGATGGGGTTCTGCCTCCGAGGAGGACAATGTCTCCAGTGGGAGATCGAGTGTCAGCTCTTCCGACGGCTCGTTTTTTACCGATGCCGATTTTGCACAGGCTGTCGCGGCCGCCGCAGAATACGCAGGACTGAAAGTAGCAAGACACCAAATGCACGAAGCAGCAGGTGGTAAGTAATAGACATGAAAAAAGTATTTGTCCCCCTCCTTAAAGGGGTACTCCTGTGGAAAACATTTATTTTATTTTTTTTATCAACTGGTGCCAGAAAATTAAACAGATTTTTAAATTACTTCTATTAAAAAATCTTAATCCTTCCAGTACTTATCAGCTGCTATATGCTCCGCATGAAGTTCTTTTCTTTTTTAATTTCCTTTCTGTCTGACCACAGTGCTCTCTGCTGACACCTCTGTCCATTTTAGGAACTGTAAAGAGTAGAATCAAATCCCCATAGCAAACAGTTCCTGACATGGACAGAGGTGTCAGCAGAGAGCACTGTGGTCACACAGGAAAGAAAATAACTTCCTCTGTAGTATACAGCAGCTGATAAGTACTGGAAGGGTTAAGATTTTTTAATAGAAGTAATTTACATATCTGTTTAACTTTCTGGCATCAGTTGATTTAAGAGAAAATGTTTTCCTGTGGAGTACAACTTTAAGATGCTTATTACAAGGCTTGACCATTCTACGGGGAAGGACGTGCAGCCCCCTGCTTCCTTGACATCCCCTATTTCACAGGGAGACATGTGGCTGAAGACAATGTTTTGTTTAGCAGGTTAAAATGACATGATCAGTTGATAAACAGATGTTTGCTTGTTTGTCGACAGATCGCTGGCCCTATTATACAGCCTCATGTAATAGGTCCCTAGGGCCTGATCAATTGCATTTAGCATTGCTCCAATATTTATAAGAAATTCTTAGTAACAAGGGGCACCACACAGGTTTAAAGAGGTATCCTATTTATTGCATATCCAGTTGGAGGTCCCCGAGCCCCATTTTTCTTTTGCATCGGCCACTGTACAGGGAGAGACAACTTGCAGCAGGAAAGAGTTGGGGACCCCATCCCAGATATAAGACCTACACGCTATGTTACATGCTTTACAAGATGGTATTACCCTTATAAAGGGGTATTCCGGGCAAAAACATTTTATCCCCTATCCAAAGAAAAGGGGATAAGATGTCTGATCCCGGGGGGGGGGGAGGGGGCCCATTGCTTAGACCCCCCGCGATCTCCCTGCAGCACCCGCTGAATCTCCAGTTTCGGAAACCTCCGAGTTTCCGGGACTGGGGACGTCACGCCACGCCCCCTCCATTCATGTCTATGGGCCGTCACGCCCCCTCCCATAGACATAAATGGAGGGGCCGTGGTGTGACGTGACGTCCCCAGCCCAGGAGGTTTCCGAAACTGGAGATTCAGCACCTGCATAGAATGCGGGTGCTGCAGGGAGATCGCTGCAGGGAGATCGCGCCATCAGACATCTTATCCCCTATCCTTTGGATAGGGGGATTAAAGGGGTTATCCAGGAAAAAACTTTTTTTTATATATATCAACTGGCTCCAGAAAGTTAAACAGATTTGTAAATGACTTCTATTAAAAAATCTTAATGCTTTCAGTACTTATTAGCTGATGAAGTTGAGTTGTTCTTTTATGTCTAAGTGCTCTCTGATGACACCTGTCTCGGGAACCGCCCAGTTTAAAAGCAAATCCCCATAGCAAACCTCTTCTACTCTGTGCAGTTCCTGAGACAAGCAGAGATGTCAGCAGAGAGCACTGTTTCCAGACAGAAAACAACAACTCAACTTCAGCAGCTGATAATTATTGAAAGGATTAAGATTTTTTTAATAGAAGTAATTTACAAATCTGTTTAATTTTCTGGAGCCAGTTGATATATATATATATATAAGTTTTTTTCCTGGAATACCCCTTTAAATGTTTTTGCCCGGAATACCGCTTTAACTGTGAAATCTGTTTTCATGCAATGTGTTATGTCTAAGATTATTTAGATTTTACTCATATCGCTGAATCTACATAGCTTTAAACGTGACCAATTTACCCAATATATAAACCATTCCGCACTTCAAAAAATATACCCGGCAGCTATGATAGGAAATGTGTTATTGATGATAAAACCTACATATAGGGTGCAGTTAGGGGGATAGATTTTTTTCATCTCTGCTTTTAAGTGCTTTGTGTGAATGTCGTGCACTTATACTTATGTAGGCGTACAGTAATGCCTTTCATTCAACTACAGCTTATCGTTTCTATTTTTTAGCAGTTGCCTGACTCTCTGCATTTTCATTATAATTTGCCATATGTGATATCAAAATGCTGTATTGCAATGTGCTATGTATGCCGCTGTTACAGAATAACACACTTAAAGCAAGCAATCCTTTCACCGTAAACATGTTGTCCTATCTGCAGGCAGCAGAGTGTTATAGAGATGGGGGAGCGGAGTGTATATACCGTATATATATATATATATATATATATATATATATATATATATATATATTTAGTATAAGATCAAATAAATTGGCTAATATCGTTCCTCATTCTGGGCCCAGGAGTCCAGTCAGTCCAGACGGTCATATGTAATGATTGACATCCTTCTATATACCGTATTTTTCGCCATATAAGACGCTCCGGCATAAGACGCACCTAATTTTATAGGATAAAAATCTAGAAAATAAAGATTCTGAACCAAATACAATGTAAAGTATAGGACAGTGATCTTCAACCTGTGGACCTTCAGATGTTGCAAAACTACAACTCCCAGCATGCCCGGACAGCCGTTGGCTGTCCGGGCACGCTGGGAGTTGTAGTTTTGCAACATCTGGAGGTCCGCAGGTTGAATACCACTGGTATAGGAAGTAGTACTCACGTGTCCCCGCTGCTCCGAACCCGTCACCGCTGCCCTGTCCCCGTCGCTCCGGAACGTCTCTGCTGCCCGGTATCCTGGCACTCCGTCGCCGCCATGACGCCGCTACGCACGCCGCTCCTATTGGATGACGGGACGGCGTGCGCGACGAAGTGATGCCGACGAAGGAGAGCGCCGGCCATGCAGGGGTTCCCGGCACGGAGCAGACACCGAGGAGGCAGGTAAGGTCCCTCCCGGTGTCCTGTAAGCTGTTCGGGACGCTGTGATTTCACCGCTGCGGTCCCGAACAGCCCGACTGAACAGCCAGGTTAGTGTTATTTTCGCTTCAGACGCGGCGGCCAGCTTTGATCGCCGCCTCTGAAGGGTTAATACAGGACATCACCGCGATCGATGATGTCCTGTATTAGCCGCGGGTCCCGGCTGTTGATGGCCGCAGGGACCGCCGCGATAGGGGTGTATTCGCCGTATAAGACGCACCAACTTTTCCCCCCCAGTTTTGGGGAAGAAAAAGTGCGTCTTATACGGTGAAAAATACGGGTAAGTGTGCATTTATTGAGTAGAACCGTCCACTGTGCTCAAAAGCCAAGGATGAACGGGGAATTAAGTCAAAACGTTTAAACTTATTCTACACCTTTTCCCATAAACTTTGATAACAAACTGCTCAGCTCCTCCTGATCTCTAACATGCTGCCCACAGATAGAGCAACAACTTTCCTCCAATGATAGATGTTTGTGTTTGCACACAGATGTAGTAGCTGCCAAAATGCTTGGCTGTATGCTACTATTTATATGGTAAGCTACTCTATCCGTGTAGTGCACCACAGAATGTATTGTACGTACAGGACTCTAGAGGGCACTGAGCGGTGATGCATACAGTACTGTATGCATCATCATTCATGTAACATTTGCCAGTCTCGGTTTGAGGGCACCTGGCCTGGTGAATGAGCAGCAGTGCATATAGTACAGTGATCCCTCAACTTACAATGGCCTCAACATACAATAGTTTCAACATACAATGGTCTTTTCTGGACCATTGTAAGATGAAACCAGACTCAACATACAATGTTCAGACAGTCCAGATCTGTGAAACTTGTCAATGGCCGGAAGAACTCACCAATTAGAATGGTTTACTGGTAAAACACCCTGAAGTGTAAGCACTGACTGATGTCTGGTAGCGCCCCCCTACAGTACAGGGAGGTATTACATGTTCTGTACTACTCTTTGGGCCAGGATTAGCTGCTCCTTTGGACACCACGTAAGGGCGACTCCATTTTACTTTTTTAGGACATTGCGTGTTCTGTACAGGACCCCAAAGAAGCTCCTGTCCTCTACATAGACCAGTGTTTCCAAAGCAGGGCGCCCCCAGCTGTTGCAAAACTACAACTCCCTGCATGCCCGGACAGCCTTTGGCTGTCCGGGCATGCTGGGAGTTGTAGTTTTGCAACAGCTGGAGGCTCCCTGCTTGGAAAACACTGACTTAGACAGTGATTTACAGCTCCCAGCAGATCTTTCTTACTTTTATATGTAAGGACTTTCTTTATCTATATTAGTTATCTACTTATTTTTTCTTTAATTCTCACTTTTTTTTCCTATTTTTGGATGACATTTTGGGGCTTTAGAACCAATTACCAGGTTTCCATTGAGTTTTGGTCTCAACATACAATGGTTTCAATATACAAGGGTTTCAACATACAATGGTCATCCCAGAACCAATTAATATTGTAACTTGAGGGACCACTGTACTGTGTGGATCGCCGCTCACAACAGTACAGCCAGTCCGCTGTGCTTCAGCTGTGCTCTGGTTTATCTTGGTGTTGCGCTGCCATGCTTCATGCCAGGCAGTTCATCTGTGTGATGGAATTGAAAAAAATAGCATATGGCTTAGGCTGGGTTCACACTACGATTTGAAGTATGGTTCCCGCATACGGCTGGGAGGAGGGGTGAGCGAGGCTTAATCGCGGCGCCCGCACTCAGCCGTATTCGGGAACTGTAGTTAATGTATGTCTATGAGCCAACCAGAGTGAACCGCAGCCTCCAGTCAGCTGCTTTTTCGGCCGTATGTGGGCAAAAACGTGGTCGACCACGTTTTGCCTGTGGTCGGGAAACCGCATACGGCCGAAAAAGCAGCCGACCGGAGGCTGCGGTTCACTCCGGTCGGCTCATAGACATTCATTAACTACGGTTCCCGAATACGGCTGAGTGCGGGTGCTGCAATTAAGCCCCGCCCACCCCTCCTCCCAGCCGTATACGGGAACCGTAGTTCAAATCGTAATGTGAACCCAGCCTTAGGCCAGTTTCCACCAGAAATCTTAGCTGATTGTTTTATTGTTGAGGGATTTTCCATTGCTAACAATAACAACACCCTGAAGAATATAGATGTGAAATGCGTTACCAATGACTTTTTTCTACCATGAAAACCACCATTGGAGAGAATGATAATTATACAGGAATATCTAGTCAATCAGTAGTAACTTTTTTTTTTTTTTTTTAGTTTTTTTTGGCTTAGACAACCAGGAAACAAAATGCATTTGATCATATTACTCCATGGCTCCACCAAATTCACGTTTCAGACAAAAGCCTTGTAGTCGTAGCTAACTATATAACATTACATGTACTTACGGTTTAATGTTCTCATTTATTAGGACGGAGACATTTCCACTGTCCCAGACCTACAAGCCCGGTGTCAACGGATAGTAACATGAGCACTGCCGTGATGCAGAAAAGCCGCCCAGCCAAAAAACAGAAACACCAGCAAGGACATCTACGGAAAGATGTCTACACAGATGGTGAGATTCATTTAAATACAACACAATTAGGCTTTTATTACAGTTCTGTCATTTCAATGCATATGGCATGAATGGAGTCTTTCTCCTTTTTTTTTTCCAAGTTTCTGTTTTTTTTAAGTCTAATTTATTTTTAATGTCTTTTAGAACTTTTTACTATGTTAATGAATCATTTTAAGCTGTCAGTGGATGGCACCACTTTGCAGTATTGTTCTCTTGAGACAAAATAAGTCTACCGGTTGTTTTCATAGTAGTAGTGATATCATAAAAAAAATGGAATACCTCATTTCTGCTTCTTCTCCCAGGCAATTTCCAAAACACTGATGAAACAGGAAAAACTATTAAATATAGGGATCTTGAGATCTTTTTTTTATATATATAATGTACAGTGTAAACTTTCAGTGGTGCAATCTTACTTAACCATGACTCCAAAATAATTTTCATCTACAGAATTCCTTTAGGACATTAAAGGGGTATTCTGAGATTTAAAAAATAAATAAATAACTTTCCCAGGTCGCCAGCAGCTCCCGGTTAAGCAACTTTGCAACAACCCCCCTTCCTAGCTGCTTTTGAGACGACCTGTTGAAGCACACCACCTCTTCATACATTTCCTTGCCAGGTGGGGGCCAAATCAGGGCTGGTATTAGGGGGTGGTGATTTCACTCAGTTGTGGCATCAGTTGCGTAGAGATCTAGGCTGAGTTCACTTATGCCTGATGCCGGACATATGGGAACCCAGCCTCTCTGATCCAATACCAACTGTGCTGGTCAGTTTATTCACCTCTCCCCTCACTCCTGCCAGGTCCCTCTCTAAACTAATAACACTAGGAAAACAATACCCAACAATCACCCAACACTCTGCAACGATGCTTAATCAGGAAGATGTATTGGTCCATATGATGAATGTCTTCCGTCTTGTCTGCTCCTCACATGATCCTTTGCATATTTCTTTTATGCTTTCCCAATATTTTGGAGCTCGCTAGCTACTCCCAGACTTTAAACAATTTGCCACCATCAAAATTTCCTAAAAGAACCTAAAAACACTGTTCAGAAAAACCTACAACAACCCTGCAGCCTACTCTCACCTACAGTCTCCCTTCCCTTGTAGATCATAAGCCCTCATGGGCAGGTCCCTTTCTCCCCCTGTACCAGTCTGTCACAAGCTTAGTTCAGGTTTATTGTACTTGTTCATAGTAATATAAGTAGTTATGGGAATAGTAGTAGCATTAGTGTTATACTAGTAATAGTAGTAGAAGAAGAAGCACTAGCAGCAGTAGTAATGGTAGTAGTAGAGGTAGTAGTAGCAGTGTGCTGCCATTTATACTTGCTCATAAAATACATTGGGATCGACGGGACCCAAGTGGTGATACCAATATGCAAGTTAGATAACCATTGCCTTTATTAGTATTGCATTTTTTCTGTTATAATTTTTTTTATAAAAACAAATTGTTTTAGGACAGAGTGAAAAGTTTTACACTATCTTATGTATTCTATTATTCCTACTATTCACAAAAAAAATGCACAATTGGACAATTATGAGAATTGCCTGTGGATTATGCTATCATCTTTACCGCAGCTATTAGTCCATTATCTAGTATGGACTCCAGCTTTCCATTGCATATATCATACAAAATCTATCTAGAATAACATGATGATTAATTATTTTCATTTTGCAAATGATGGACGGCTGCTGTGAGGAGCAATGGTATCAGGATCAGGAGGGCTCTTATTGGGAATCAATGCACTTTAGTTGCTGACACTAAATATCATTTTCATTGATTGAAGATCTGAAGGGAAATATTTAGAATTATTCTGTTTCCTATGATGAAGCAAATATGTTTTTTAAAAGGTTTCTTGAAACTTTAGTTTTTATTGCAGTGTCCGGGATTTCACCTCATGTAATAATAATATATTAAAGGGGTACTCCGGCCCTAAGACATCTTATAAGATGTCTGACCGCAGGGGTCCCGCCGCTGGGGACCCCCGCATTCTTGCATTCGGCACCCACCTCTTTGAGCTGCACGCCGCTCTGCCAGCTCACAAACTGCCGAGTGCCGACCACGGGGCCGGAGTATCGTGATGTCACGACTCCGCCCCATGTGATGTCTCGCCCCGCCCCCACTATGCAAGTCTATGGGAGGGGGCGTGACAGCTTGCGGCGTGCAGCTCAAAGAGGTGCGTGCTGAATGCAAGATTACGGGGGTCTCTAGCGGCGGGACCCCTGCGGTCAGACATCTTATCCCCTATCCTTTGGATAGGGGATAAGATGTCTTAGGCTGGAGTACCCCTTTAAATGCTTGTGCGTGCTGTTGGAGAATATTGACGTGATACGGATCCCATGCCCTTTAGCTGTTAGGCTATTGTAAGGATATATTTTGCAAGGGAAGGTTCCTTTTATTTAGATTCTCTTCAAAGGGAATGTGTCATCAAAAAAGTGACCTATTGCTTAAATCAGGTATCTATGTTAACCCTATTAAAATTTTATATATATATATATATATATATATATATATATATATATATATATATATAAACATTTTTTATTTTTGCTATCTATATTTTATAGCAATCCTGAAATCTTGCAGTTTCCATTCTGGCCGCTAGGTCTAAAACTAAGCTGAGTAAAAGGTGACACCAGTAAAGGAATAACACTGGATCCACCACCATTCACAGTAAAGATCGGCCTCCACCCTTCCTGTAGGATAAAAATAACTCTTTTGCGTGTGAATAGGACAGGTCCTGTCTATTGCTGTGTGTATGGTCCATGGGTCCTGCAATAATGCATGCCACTAAATGCCGCTCCAGTCACATGAGGGACACAGGACCCCTGTTCTAGTGATTGATGGGGGGCCCAGCTATAGGAATTCCGCTGATCAGAGCTATACATATACTGTTATTGGTGATACATTTTAATCTTAGGATAGCCCTAATATTCTCCAGTACATGATGATGATGATGATGATGATGATGATGATGATGATGATGATGATGATAATAATAAATAATAATGCATTATTATTATTATTCATAAGAAATCATTCTGTAAAGTCATACCATGATAATGATGATGATAATAACTATTATTATTATTATTGCTGTTGTTGTCATTATAAATATTATTCCTAATAAATCTTTCTGTGAAGTCCGAAAGTTTTTCCCCCTAGATTTTCTGTTTATAGACACCATCCTCCTTATTTTGCTTTCACCATGTTTGTTTCCTGATCTACAGATGCGATACCAACCCTCCTGCACGTCGATGCAATATTTATAGTCCTATAGATGAAATGGCACATTTGAATAGAAATAGTTTTGCACATGACATTTCCAAAAAAAAAAAAAAAAAAAAGCAGAAAATGCCAAGGGTTTATTGAAACCTTTATTTCTGCAGATAATCTGCTTACTCCTGCCGCTTTGCATCTTGATGGGTTAAATGCATCCTTTTTCTCCATCCTAGCCATACGGCAACAATAATGGCATATACAGATGGAGCAGAGCTGAATTTTTCATTTCACTGTTCAATAAAACAGTGTTCTTTATTTTTTTTTTTTTCAACCAATGTGTCTCCAGCTGTTGCAAAACGACAACTTCCAGCATGCCCCGACAGCCGGAGGCTGTCGGGGCATGCTGGGAGTTGTAGTTTTGCAACAGCCGGAGACACACTGGTTGGGAAACACTGCAATACAACATTATATATATATTTTGAATGGAAAAAAAAATTATAATATATATATATATATATATATATATATATATATATATATATATTTTTTTTTTTTTTTATATATATATATATATATATATATATATATATATATTGAATGGAAAAAAAAATATATATTATTTTTTTTTTTCATTCAAAATCATATCTGCTGCATATTAATATATATATATATATATATATATATATATATATATATATATATATAGTCCCATCCAACATAAGTCATTCAGGTGAATATCTCGGTCTGAAGCCGCCGACAGCACGCCATCCGAGCTCATATCTAAAGTGTTATTTCACGCAAATTTTGTGCAAATAAACGCGCATCCTCTAATCATCCGTCTTCATGCCTTCACACACAATATCGACCACGTCTGAAAAGGTAATTCTTGTATTCCCAAAAGGGCACGGGAGGAAAAGCAAACAGTGGGCTAATGTTTGAAGGAGAAAGCCCTTAATGAAAACGCCTCAGGTGGCGCACCTATTTAATTAATTAATTTATTTATTATTTTATTTTTTTTCTTATTTATTTATTTATTTTTTTATTTTTATTAAATATGTTGATATTTAATAAAAATAAATAAATAAATAAGAACAATCTCTCCCTCTTTCAGACTAAGAGCAACAAGGCAGCTTTCCTGGAAATTTATGTTTAGTACATTTTCCTATTTTTTGTCATCTTGTCAGCCTTAGTAAATTTGCAGAAGGGGAAGCGCCATCTCCTGCCTCTCGCCTCGCCGGTCGCCTCTTAGCAACAACAATCTGATTAGGAATTTCATTACCAGTCAGCAATTTTTCAAAGAGGGGCATCATTTTCCATTATCATATGAAAGCTTAATATTATAGATCCTTATCAATGGCTACACAAGCAGTTTTTGTGTATTTTTTTTATTTTTTCTCTCCTGTCTGAGAGTCTTAGGCACTTGATGGACAAAGAAAAAAAGAAAAAAATATTAAATAAAAAAAGAATGAAAAGGACAGAGCGCCCAGCATGACGAGCACAAGTAATTTTGGAGGGAGTCGTTGACCGGTATTATCAGTACTTTAGCCTGAGTATATGTTCAGGGGTCTGGATCGGAGATTAGACGAAATTTAACACAGACATGACAGTACACCTGGACAGCGTGGCTCCACACCACATCGGGACTATTGATAGGACTGATATTCTGGAAATGTATCTGATAGCACAAGGTTATTGCAGTGAGGATAGCTTAGAACAGGAGATCATTGTGTGCATTAATAAGAGTTTTAAGGTAAATAGACAGATATGGACAAAGTAATAATAATAAAGGTATTTCAGACTCATGCCTAGATCCTATATCTGTATAATACAGATATCTTGTAATGTAACTAGGAGTCAGGCTGCATTCACACTTTGTTTTTAGAAGCACACAATAAGAAAAGGAATAGTGGCACCGGTACCTGTATACACAGCTCCTCGAGATGGATAGTACGGACACTTGGGCAACTAACCAGACCAGCTCAGCTGACGGAGGTGCTAGGACAATGGGAAACCCAGTAAATACAAGTATATGGCAAAGAAAAACAGGCATCTTGCACTCACCGTCAAAATGCTGATAATATGGCTCCCATCTCGGGCTGCTCATTTAGGCATGAAAGACAAAGGTAGTGTGTGTGGGGCGCTCAGAGCCGCCTCTGAGCGGCCTACACTACCTTTGTCTTCCATGCCAGAGTGAGCAGCCCGAGGTGGGAGCCGTATTATCAGCATTTTGACGGTGAGTGCAGGACGCCTGTTTTTCTTTGCCATACACTTCATTTTTACATTACGGGTGCCGGATCCGGCTGGGGGAGGGGCAAACCGGGCTCTCCCGTACCCCAGCCGGACAAGCGCTGAACCCCATTTACTTCAATGAGCCGACCGGAGTCAAGCGCTCATTTTTGACCCGTTTGCGGTTTTGTGACCGGACCTACAACCATAGTATACTACCGTTTTAGGTCCAGTCGGGAAACCGCATGTGGGTCAAAAATGAGCCGACCGGAGTCACCGTTTGACTCCGGTCGGCTCATTAAAGTAAATGGAGTTCAGCGCTGGTCCGGCTAGGGTACGGGAGAGCCCAGTTTGCCCCTCCCCCAGCTGGATCCGGCACCCGTAATGTAAAAACGAAGTGTGAATGCAGCCTTAGATTTGGAGATTAGAAGACATCTGGACAAAAGTGGTAAAAATTCAAATTAAAGTTATATGTAAATGCTCACCATGACTTTACAATGCATCAGCTGACTGGTTTCAAAATCGGACCCCCATAGCCTCTATTAACTTGACTGTGTTTACTCTTTTGGCGCAATTTAAGGGTATGGTTTATGTAAACCATGCCGAAAAGTTTTCCTTCCTTTAGGGCATTCTTGTAAATTTCAGGGGCATCTTTTGGTGGTCCTGGGGGAAATGATTAAAGGAGTACTCTGGAGGAAAACTATTTTTTTCATATTAACTGGC
Organism: Hyla sarda; assembly: GCF_029499605.1. Lineage (NCBI taxonomy): Eukaryota > Metazoa > Chordata > Amphibia > Anura > Hylidae > Hyla > Hyla sarda. Next base: position 455,708,218 of record NC_079190.1, read on the forward strand.
TCCAGAAAGTTAAACAGATTTGTAAATACTTCTATTAAAAAATCTTAATCCTTACAATACTTATCAGCTGCTGTATACTAAAGAGGAAGTAGAGTTGTTCTTTTCTGTCTGACCACAGTGCTCTCTACTGACACCTCAGTCCATGTCAGGAACTGTCCAGAGTAGGAACAAATCCCCATAGCAAACCTCTCCTGCTCCAGACAGTTCCTGACATGCACAGAGGTGTCAGCAGAGAGCACTGTAGTCAAACAAAAAATTATTTTCCCAACTTTCTCTGGAGAATACAGCAGCTGATAAGTACTAGAAGGATTAATAGAATTTTTAATAGAAGTAATTTGCAAATCTGTTTAACTTCCTGATTGATTTAAAAAAAAAAGTTTTCTACTGGAGTACCCCCTTTAAACGTGATCTCCAGCGAAAATTAACTTATCCCCTGTCCACAGGATAGGGAATAAGTAGACCAAGTGCTCAGTGAGGAGCACGTGCTGCAGCCGGCATGCACTCCATTAATTTCTATGGGAGCGCCGTAAAGAGCCGGGTACAGCACCTGGGCATCATCCTCTCTCCTTTAGAAATGAATGGAGCGCGTGCCGTCTACCGGTAGACAACACGCGCTCCTCACTGAGAGAGCCTGTCCCAGAGATTGCGGGGGTACCCCGCGATCAGCTACTTATCCCCTATACACAGCATAGAAGATAACTTAATTTTTGCTGTAGATCTCCTTTAACCCCTTAAGGACGCAGCCCATTTGGGCCTTAAGGACGCAGAAAATTTTATTTTTACGTTTTCATTTTTTCCTTCTCGCCTTCAAAAAATGATAATTCTTTTATATTTTCATCCACAGACTAGTATGAAGGCTTGTTTTTTGCGCGACCAGTTGTCCGTTGTAATGGGGAAATTAAAAAGAAAACCACAATTTTGCTAATTTTGGAAGGTTTCGTTTTCACGCCGTACAATTTACGGTAAAAGTGACGTGTGTTCTTTATTCTTTGGGTCAATACAATTAAAATGATACCCATGATTATACACTTTTCTATTACTGTTGTGCTTAAAAAAAATCACAAACTTTTTAACCAAATTAGTATGTTTAAGATCCCCCTCTTTTGAAGACCTATAACTTTTTCATTTTTCTGTATAAGCAGCGGTATGAGGGCTCATTTTTTGTGCCGTGATCTGTAATTTTTATTGATACCATATTTGCTTATATAAAACTTTTAATACTTCATATATTTCAGATATTTACGCACGTGGCGATACCAAATATGTATATAAAATATTTTTTTAACACTTTTTGGGGGTGAAATAGGGAAAATGGGGCAATTAACGTTTTTATTGGGGGAGGGGGTTTTTCAATTTTTTTTTACTTTTTTTAAAACTTTTAAAACTTTTATTTTTACACTTTAATAGTCCCCATAGGGGACTATTTATAGCAATCATTCGATTGCTAATACTGTTCAGTGCTATGTATAGGACACAGTACTGATCAGGGTTATCAGTCATCTTCTGCTCTGGTCTGCGGGAAGGCAGATCAGAGCAGAAGACTCCCGGAAGACAGAGAAGGCAGGTGAGGGGACCTCCGACTGCTGTGCTGGATGATCGGATCGCCGCGGCAGCGCTGCGGGCGATCCGATCATCCAATTCAGTGACCGCGATGCTGCAGATGCCGTGATCTGTATTGATCACGGCATCTGAGGGGTTAATGGCGGACATCCGTGGGATCGCGGATGTCCGCCTTTACCGGCGGGTCCCTGGCTGCGATCAACAGCCGGGACCTGACGCGCATTATCCGGGCATTGCTCCCATGCCCGCGGTTATGCTTAGGACGTAAATGTACGTCCTGGTGCGTTAAGTACCACGTCACCAAGACGTACATTTACGGCGCTCGTCGTTAAGGGGTTAACTGGACCAATTTTGACTTTTTTAATCCTATGGAATTCAGAAGCTGTAGTTGCATTGGGACAAACACGTGTCCCTTTACCACTCATTAAGACACTAGTATTATCTATATCACACTGTAGGAATCTGGCCCTGTTACAGCTTTACCCTTAGGAATCAGGCATGTTAAATCCTGGTCTTATCAGTTTTTTCTATGTATACCACTGCAAACACCAGACTGTCCCTATAGAAAAATATATAAAAAATAACAAAAGCTCACATATTTGTAACAAACCATTTACAAAATTAAAAAAGAGACTGCAAGAGGCCATTCTAATGTATCCTGCATTAAAACAGTAAATGTGATCAATATAAATAGTGTCTTATTCAGCATATTCTCTAAACTGAACTTCCATTCCCTCCTAATGTCAATGCCTCAATTAGCCGCCCGGTAATGTTGGTATAAATAGTAAATTTATGTCAAATTAGAAGCGGCTGTCGGGAGCTTATTTAGCTTTTATTCACACTAATCATTCGGATGGTGCAGGCTGTTATTGCAGTGCAGGGAATATTTACCACTTTGCATTGTAGGTTTTATTTTTGGTTCTCTCTCATTTTACAGTTTTTCCTGGTTCTTTCAGTAAAATGTTGGATAATTTTGTCTCTAAAATATTTAAAAACGGATTCATAAAGTGGCTCATACTGTAAGATATTCATCATATTTTTGTAATTTGGGTGTTATCAGTGGGATATCTAGGGCAATTCTTACTAGGTCTTTATAGGGAATACAGGATTTCACCCCCGCCCCCCCCCCCTACCCACTTCCATATTAAAGGGGTTGTTTGGTAAAATACCAACTTAACCATTATCCAGTACAGCAATCTGGTATCTTTAACACTTCCATAGAATTAAATGGAGTTTGTGTTGTCTGCAGCATGCGCTCTCGCTAAGAGCTGGGGCCCTGTTCTGGAGGTCACAGAGGGTCCCATATATGAGGCATTTACCTGATAATGTTTCTCAGTTGTGTTTTAGTAAAAAAAAAAATAATTAAATGAACTCAGATCTTTGTTTATTAATGTCCTTATGGGGAATTTTTAAGCAGAGGGGAAATAATACACTAGTTTCTGCAAGCAGAACTGAAGTATAAATCATGGTGGAGGAATAATGACAGGTGAAGAATAACAATCATCTACAATTACATCATCTGAGATTAGCCAAGACATAGATTTGTGACTCCAGGCCTGAAGATAAGTTGAAGATGTAAGAATGAAAAATAGCTGACTAGCCACACCCATTGGTAATAACCTCCATATATTTCAAGACCACCCCTACACAAGAAAATACAGAAAGGCACTGGGTTAGATTGGATGTTAATGGTTTAACTGCTCCTATTCCCACATTTCTGACATTGGTGTTCAAATGTATTTTGGTTATTTCTCTACAGATTTACCACCTCCGCCGTTGCCACCTCCCGCAATCAAATCCCCAACTGGACCATCCAAAGCACAACTAGACATGCGTTCTGGCATGCCACAGAAGTATACAACTGCAGATCAAAGATTAGACAGACTGGCAGAGAGGAAAGGGGTCAGTTACAGAGGGAGAGATGGAGCAGACAGCAGACACCATGCAGAAGTCCGGACAAATTCGGGAGAGAGGAGAGAATCGGTAGATCAATTAGATGGGAAGATGAAAAGAGGAAAAGCAGCAAAAAGAGATGGCACGCCAACAAAAACTCCTCAAGGTATTGTATCAGTAGTATTCTGTGTATACCCACCATTTATTGTACAATAAAAAAATAATGGGGTTGTCATAAATAACTAGCGGTCTTGTTTGTGACCGGTACAGGGATGTATAAAGTCTCATGATTTGTATACTGCCCCTAATCTTTACATGTCCTCTTTTTTTTTTGGTACAGAGGACATCTTACCCTACTGTAAGCCAACATTCCCTACATCAAATACCCCTCGAGATCCCAGCTCCTCTAGTTCCATGTCTTCAAGAGGATCAGGTGGAAGACGAAGAACAGATCAAGCTACAGGTCGTAGGAATGCAGCAGAGATGCAGCTGTTAGGGACGTATGAAAGAACCTATGATGAAGATGAAATTGAGGTAAAGTGCAATATGGCTAAGGTTTTATTTAGCGCAACAAGATCTTGTTTACAGTTGTTTTCTTCTGAATTTTGTGAAAATAACCTCAAAGTAAATTTTCTGCTTATCCTCTAAATAAAGGCAGACACTAGTAACACCTAGACATTAATACTTTTTTAATGTTTTCAGGTTCCAAGTGTTTGTGTCATTAAATAATAAATGCAAAATATACTCTTCATGTGGTTGACATCATCAGACGTTGTTCACCACAATTCAGAGCAGGAGCTTCCACTCTACACCTGTGTAGGAGTTCATGGCTGCATCTTTCATCCCTAGCATCAGTTACTGAGTCCTGGTAGAACCTTTTCTATTGCCGATTCTTTATCACAAAGCCGATAGAAGCTATTGTTAGCTGTAACATCATGGTGTCTTGTATGATAGTTGTGGTGTCGGATGGGGTAATGTGTAATTAACCTTATCATGACGCCAGGGCGTGGTTGACCTATACACCATCCGAGGTAGGCCAGTTTCACCTGTGCCAGGCACGGGGCAAATAATCACTCTGACGCAAGGTTATGGTTAACTGGCTTGCTTTACTGAGGTTGGAAAGATGGTACATCCGTTACAGCTTAGATTAGCGTGAAGGAGTTGCAGGATGAACTTAGGGAAGCTTATCCGCTTGCTGGGACTTATAGTTGATTGTGCTGTATATGACTGATTCAGCCCACGCTATACTTGGACTTGAACTTGACTAACTTGCTGACTTGACTTTTACAATATCCCCAAGACTGTAGGCTTACCGCATGGCTTTCACCTCGATAGTGGGGTTCACTTGTAGTTGATGCGTGGTTGCTAGACTTAGGCCTCAGGCCTCCTTTCAGATCCACCTCACAGACAGACTTCACGCCTCACCAAACTATATCTCAGCAAAGACTCAAGAGAGAGAGTTGAACCCTGACCTCACTATATAAGGGAGGAATTTTGAGAGATCCAATTGGCCGGATAAGTCACATGTTCACCACTGAATACTCCATTTAGCAACAAGGTCCTTAGCAACAATACATTTAAGGCAATAATACAAATACATTAACCCTTATGTAACAGTACATTAGACTATGAAATATAGAAAGTTCTGAGGAGAGGGGACCCATGGCGGACATTGAGCAGCATCTGCCACACAGGATGGGCAGGAGTACAGAACACGTTATTCTGAACTGGGTTACCACATAGTCATGCACAGTCCCCTGATCTTTTATAGGTCAAGAGGACAATCAAGAAGGGAGATAGAGTAGTTGATGGATATTTTACTTGGAAATCCTACTTATTAATCATGTTGGGAACTGTAGTGGAGCATTGGGGCTCAGTTGTTAGCACCTGCATAGAGTTTTACAGCATCCTTGTATTTTCATAGTTTTTTTTAATCTAAAGGATAAGATGTATGATCGCAGGGGTCCCGCCGCTGGGGACCCCCGCAATCTCACAGCAGCCCAGGCGCTGCCTCCGAGATGGGGTAGTGACATCATGGCCACGCCACCCCCCCTCCATTCATGTGTATGGGAGTGGCAGTCACACCCCCTGTCCATAGACATGAATGGAGGGGAGTGGCATGATGTCACGTCCCTGTCTCGGAGGCAGCGCCTGGCACAGAATGCCGGGGACTGCACCAAGAACTCGGGGGTCCCCAGCGGCGGGACCCCTGCGATCATACATCTTATCCCCTATCCTTTGGCTAGGGGATAAGATGTATAAAGCCGGAATACCCCATTAACCCCTTAACAATATTTGCGTCCGTGGCCAAATCCCGATCTGTGAAGCGCTTCGTATCTGCGGGGTCCCGGTTGCTATCAGCAACCAGGACCCGCGACTAATACCGGACATCGCCGATTGGGCTGATGTCCAGTATTAACCCAATCAAAGTTGATTGTGGCATCTAAAACTGGGTAATAAACTGCCGGTCAGCTCAGTGGAGCTGTTCGGGACTGCCGCAGTGAAATTGCGGTGTCCCGAAAATCTGAGAGGACAACGGGAGGTGTCTTACCTTCTTCCCAGCTGTCTGATCGGCGTTTGATTGCTCCAAGCCTGAAATCCATGCTTCAGCAATCAAGAGCAGAAAACACTGATCAATGCATTCCTATGGCAATGCATTGAACAGTGCCTGAAATCAGTATATGCAGTGTTACAGCCTCTAGAGGGGGCTATAGTAGTGCATAAAAAAAGTGAAAAAAAAAGTTAATAAATGTGATTTAACCCCTTCTCTAATAAAAATCTGAATCACCCCCTTTTCCTGTTTAAAAAAAAAATAAAAAAAGTGTGTAAATAAAAATAAAAACAAACATATGTGGTATCACCGGGTGCATAAATGTCCAAAATAGCGTATTTTTGGTCACTTTTTATTCCATAAAAAAATGAATAAAAAGCGATCAAAAAGTCTGTTCAAAACAACAATGGTACTGATACAAACTTCAGGTCACTGCGCAAAAAATTAGCCCTCATACCATTCTTTTTGTGAAAAAATAAAAAAGTTATCTGGGGTCAGAAGTTGACAATTTTAAACGTATTAATTTAGTTATGCAGTTATGATTTTTTCCAGAAGTACGACAAAATCAAACCTATATAATTAGGGTATAATTTTAATCGTATGGACCTACAGAATAAAGATTTTATCGCACAATTATATTTTTTTTCCGTTTTGCCATACATTTTTGTTGAAAATTACTGATGTCATCGTAAAGTAGAATTGGTAGCACAAAAAAAAGCCATCATATGGATTTTTAGGTGCAAAATTGAAAGGGTTATGATTTTTTAAATGTAAGAAGGAAAAAAGGAAAGTGAAAACTGAAAGCAAAAACTGAAATACACTTGGTCCTTAAGGGGTTAAAGAGGTTATCCGGTGGGAGGTGTGGGGTTTAGAAGAATGTCCATTCTACAGTATATATATAAATCTGTGCTCACCTCTAGTACTCCCACAGTGCCTCCGGTGTTCTGCTCCGGTCCGGGGCTGCAATCCTCTTCCTGAAAGAAAACATGATGCTTGGGCCTAGAGTGTCATACTGCCACCCAGGCAATCACTGGCTGCAGCGATGTCCCACCTCATTCAGTGATTGGCTGAGCGGCAGTATGACACTCTAGGCCCCAACGCCACTTTGGGCCCTAGGGTAACGCTTTCTCTCAAGAAGAGGATTGCACTGAGGACCAGAGCAGGACACCGGAGGCACTGTGGGAGCACTAGAGGTAAATTGATTATATATACGTAACTATCACTTGAAATCAAGGGCCAAAAGTTGTGCTTTGTTTGTTGTTTTTTTAAACGGTACCTGAGTAAATTCATTTGAATCTATTATATTTTATAATTACACAATGATTGTAAGTAAACGGTCATGAACTTTTTTTGTATTAAAAAGAGATCAAAACTGCCCCAAAGCAGATTCCTTTTTCGTCTTTTCTAAATCCGTAAGGTTTAGCTTATATGTTAGATTATCAGTGATTAAGACCATTACAGCGATTTCAGATCACATCTTCGGCTGCCGCCACAGTGAGCGCAACACTAAGAACAGCCGACGTCTCTTTGAAATAACGTCTTTCGACTTGTGCAATTTCATTTCCTGCTTTTAAATGTTTCTCCCACTGTTCTTAATTGTAGGCACAACAGCAACCGCAGCTTAACCCAATAAATCATACCATGCAAACACAGATCTTATCATTTTTACTTCATTACAAAAGTGAATTGAGTATCCATGGGAATTGAAATATTATGTTGCTTTTACACGGGCATTAAAATGACTCATGTGAAGTCGATAGAGAACATTGGTTGGGGAAAAATATCCATTCCAACCGTGTCATTTATTTTTTTTGTTTTTCAGGAAACAGAAAGTTGAATGCAAAAGATGGAGATGACGGAAATACTATCAGATAGTAAATCCTTTAAGATGCCTCAAGACGAATGATGATATGCCAGAGATCCTGTTCAGTGCAATCAGATTATACATGCCCTTTCATTTTATACCCATGATGGCAGCTGAACAGCTTATGCTTCATTTGTTTACACTCTCTTTGTATAAGACCACCTGGACATTTACCTCTACCCCAAAAAAGCAGCACTTACCCCTGGTACCTCCTTACCGCTAAGCCAAAAAATGGCAAGTTATCGCTTCTCGGGGTATTGGTGCCAAGAACGCTGCTTTCAAAGTACAGACAGCAGAAGGTGTCAAGACTGGAATCTAAAGCTTGTTGCCTATCAAGCCGCTCATGTCTTTTGCCTATCAAGCCCTATGATGAAGTGGCGCAGAGTGTTGCTTCTGAACCGCCAAAGCACCAATCTCCATCCATAGTTTAAAACAACCACTTGAAGATGATGAACACCCATGCATAAGTGTCTACCATTATCACAATTGAGCATTGGGGTGCATCAAGTGAAAAAGCATTGAACCAAGGATAATTTCATTGTAGGCCTGAATTTACTGTTCAGCAGTATTGACCTTCATATACTTAGGTATAAAAGTAAAAGAAACAATATGGAGGTGATTTCGTTGTAAATATGTACTTTTTTTTTCATATGTTCCTGTGGTACTTGTCTCCCCCATGTCCATCATTAAAAATATCTTTGGTATTACATCCTATTGAGTACGTGGAAGTCAAGCAAGCTGAGTACCTGGTAATCTTGGGATACGTGAAAACGAAATCTTACAGAAAATCATTTATTTTTCCATTCAACATTTGTAGGAAAAAAAAAGAAGAAAAAACAAAAAGTGTAACATTTGTAATAAACACCGAGTTAAGAAACTGCTAGCGCTATTATCGATTGACATGTCTTTACAGAGTCAATCCATTGAAAGTAAAAAAAAAAAAAAAAGAGAAAAAAAAAGTGCCACTTCAGGAGATTTCGTTTGATATGGTTATTTTGTAATGCACTGTTTTGTTGGTTTTAAAAGCACAATCACTAAACTTTATTTTTAAACCATTGCAACTATTAACCTTTTTTGTCTTTTATGAAAACTGTTGAAAAAAAATCATTTATTATTATTATTATTTTTTATGTGTTTTTTTTTTTCCGTTTAATGCTGAAATTATTGTTGGGCCATTTTGAACGTTACGTGGATGAAACATATTTTAGGTTTATCTATGTCTCAAACAACAAGCTGTGTCATGTTTTCTATCATTAGTGGCTGAGGAAAATGTAGTTAAAAACAAATAAAAATGAAAAGAAGGAATATTTCCAATATTTTAATTGCACATCTTCTAATGCTTATTTGTACCATATGGGCAACTCAATACACTGTATTCTGACTCGACTATTACAAAAGTCATTCTCTTGCATTGTGGTAGTACAAAGGCTTTAGAAAAGTAGCCACAATTTATTTTTTGTCAATGTTGGGGATTTTTTTTAGCCTCCATTTTGGGCAAATCGAGTATAGGAGCAGGGACTTATGTTGAAGGCTCCTGTCTCCTGTACAGTGAGCAGAAAGGTATACAATGGATGCCTTGCTGCTCAGTTGACATGTTAACTGAACAGCGAGGCATACAGTATATGCTTCGTCACTCAATGAATGTACTGTAGCAGTAAATCCTGCCTTTGACCCTACTCTGTTTACAGAAGCCAGGGCTCTTCCTTTATTATACTGAACCTGCTGGAAATCCATAATCAAATCTGATGGCCTTTTAAAGAAGCTTTGACAAGATTTTGGTAGCTTTGCTGAACTCTAGTTAATATACAATATTATACATTTGAAAAAAGATCCATCATACAAGTCATGGCTCCAGTATAAACCAAAGCTACGATGGTCGTATAAACAGAGCCTACAGTAAAAAATAAAAAATAAAAAATAAAAAATGTTCCAAATAAGTGTTGTAGTATTGCATTTTTCTTCTTCTGTTGATTTTATTTATATTTCTGATATTTTTTTATTTTCATAAGCAAAAATGTAAATATTTTGCAAGTAGGTTCGTTGAATTCCAGAACAGCAAAAACATTAAAGCGTTAGCCAGATTCAGATTCAAAGAAAGTGACTTTATTATTTTGTATTTAACTGGAATGCTTTTTGGACTATTTATAACAATAGTAAAGTTTTTATTTTTTATTTTATTTTATTCTTTATTTTTATTTTTTTATTCATAGTAGAAAAGTAAACCGAAATCTTCTCTCATTTCAATATTTTTGAAGGTCTTTTGTCAAGTATCTTGGAGTTCCCACCCCATCTTGTCCTGGGTTACAAACCCCTTTGTTTTCATATTCTTAAGAACAGCCTGAGCAGCAGTATATAGTTTGCCAGTCAATGAATGTACAGTAGCAGTAAATACTGCCTTTGATACTCCTCTGAGTACAGGAGCCAGGGGCTCCTCTTTTTAACAAGAGTCCCTGTTTCTTTATCAAGTGACCTCATCCACAGTGACCCTATGGTATAAATAAGTTCCTTTTTAAATTATTATTTCTTGGTACAACATCTAAGCTAGATAAAATGAGACCTAAAAATATATAAAAAAGAAAACTTTAAAAAAAAATCTGTTTTACTTAAATTGACTATTTCCGGATTTGTTTTAGGTTTTGCTCTATTGGTATAATGCTAATAATTTTTTTTTTTGTCTCTGTACCTGGTTTATATTTTGTACTTTGTCATTGGTGCTAATGCATAAATCAAATTTTTTTGTCAACATGGCGGCCTTAAGGTCTCAACAATCTAGACATAACATGTTTCACTTGGTTATTTTGTTCTTCATATGAAACAAGAAAGCAAGACTCTGAAAGACTGACAATTATAAAAGGGATCAAACCATGTGATAAATGTTTTTGTTATTCTTCATTTAAAAAACATCTTATTTTTAGCCATATTTTTTTTTTTTTTTTTTGCATACTGAGGTTCAGATAATCCAAAACATAATTTTTTTTGTCACATTATTTATTAAAACTGTTCTCAAGTATGTTCTTTGTGTACCGTTGTTTTCTTTCTTCATTTTACCATGAACTGCAGCCTGGTAATTATGCTGCTGTTTTACAGAAAGGTTTTGCTTTGGTTGTTAACCTCTCAATAAATCCTGATAATGTTCTGCTTATCTATGTGTGGGAATATCCGGTTATTGCAAAGAATTTTATGTTTTTCATGGGAATGTCTATTTAACAGTAGCAGAGTTACTAGATCACTCAGATATGTGGACTTTATTGCTGTCAGTCTACAGACAACCAGTACCAACCAGGTCTACCCTAACAACGCCTATTACTAATACTTCACATGGAGGAAAGGAAACCATAAGACTGGAGAGATGGACAATTTCATGTTGAGGGGTACACCCCATCCCTTTCAGCAAATTTCTACGCATAGTTTCTGGCAGCATTTCTACTATAGTCCATCTCATATTTTTTACTAATCCTTTCAGCTCTAAACAAGCAATTAGAGGAGGTCAGACGTTTTTAGAAAATGTGTGAATTTATAGAAAAATTCCGTCTCAAGGTGGTATCAGACAGGACATTTTTCTTGGATTTGAAATATAGCCTGTATTTCAAAATAGATTTTTGTTTTGTTTTTTTAAGGTTTACTCATTTGTCAACAATTTTTGCATAAATCAGTAGAACAAGTAAATGTTAGAAAAAAAAGCCTCTTTTCTCCAGTTCCCAGCCCCCCCCCCCCCCTCCTAAACTGACCATTAAAGGGAAACTGACAGGCTGTTCACCCGCACTAAACCCAATACACCGGGTTATAGTGCAGGTGAACAGGAGTAAAATGATGTCTCACTTACATGAATTGGTGCAGTAGGTGGGGAGTTAAAGGAAACCGATCATCAGATTTTACCCTATATAACGCTTGGCAAAGCGTTATATAGGGTAAAATCTTTATTTTCACCATTCCCGGGGGATGCTCCTGCCCCCAGGGATGGTGAAGATATGAAGTTATAAACTAGTCACCGCCGCCACCGTAAGTAGTCACCTGGGCGGGGAGCTCTTCTCACCTACTCCCGTTCTTCGGCCGGGAGCGACGCCCCCTCCACTTGATTGATGGGCCGCGTCATTGCTCTGCTCCGTCTGTTCAGTGAGCGGAACAATGACGCGGCCCATCAATCAAGCGGAGGGGGCGTCGCTCCCGGCTGAAGAACGGTAGTAGGTGAGAAGAGCTCCCCGCCCAGGTGACTACTTATGGCGGCGGCGGTGACTAGTTTATAACTTCATATCTTCACCATCCCTGGGGCAGGAGCATCCCCCGGGGAGGGTGAGGACAACAATTTTACACTAAATAACGCTTTGCCAAGCATTATATAGGGTAAAATCTGATGATTGGTTCCCTTTAAGGCCACCCATTTGCTGTCTTGTATATGTAATCAAGGCAGGGAGATGACTTGCTGAACTTCCTTTTCTACTCTTTATGCTGTGCTATGCTCGCCTTTCATATGGATCTTCCTACACCTGGAAGAGCGTCACCTGTCCTCTGCTACAATAGCAGAGCGATCATGTGACTGTAGGCACTCACGTCTCTAGAACATGGGAGTAAAGAGAATTTCCCTTGAGCTCTTAAAAGCTGCTAAAAGTCTGAGAGACCATACAGACTAATGGCTTGCTAAAATGATTCTGTTACATACTACGGATAGAATTCTATGGAGAAAGAGAAGTAGCGGAGGCGTCAGAGTTACAAAGTGGTTGCAGAGGCAGACAGAAGTAAACGCAGAGAGAAATACACTCTGCCAATAATGCTCTATAATGTCCTTCATGTTGCTGCTTCTTATGAGGATGTGCTCCAGAGATATAACATAACAGGATCTTATGTTTGTGTGTCCAATGTATGCCAAACATCATAGATGTTAGGCTCTACCCACTAGCTTAGGAACAACAGAAAATTATAGGGGGAACCTGCAGAAGGGAAAACTGGTAAACAATATCATATTCAAGTTATATGTCTGGCTGGTGGTGGTGGGAAGTTGAAATAAAAAAAAATATATTGTATTTTACAAATGTGACAACCCCACCCATTTGGGTAACACAAATCAGAGTTGCAGTGGGACTGTATTTGTTGGGAAAGTGTTTTCTATTCCTGCTTGACCAGGAGGACAAAGAAGATAAGAAAATGATTTTTATTATTTCTATACAAACCCCAGCCTGGGAGCGAATATTGCTTTTGCACAAACAACCCCTTTAAATTCTGTGTATAAGCAGGGGAGGTCATTGAGGTTCATTGTAGTTGGCAAGGTGTTTTTTTCAGATTCTGACTCTACACCTAGTGGAAGCAAACTCTGTCCCAAGAAATACACTTCACAGGCATAAATATGGTGCACAACCAGCAAGTTCTTATAATGTGTCTTATATACAAGAGTGATGAGGGTTGGGGGTCATAGAATAAACATGCAACAGTATTATTATACAGAACCCCCTCACCCACGATAAAACAAGAAGAGGCCTTAGGCTTTAGTTAGGCCAAACAGTTAACAGTTCATAAGCCACAGTTCTTCCAGATGACATGATAATATGATGCGGAGCTCTCATGGCCCAGCTTCTACTATCCTTGCAGTATACTCTGCCTTGTGGTTGTCACTACAAGCTCACTGCTACACAGCCTTAATAAGGGACTAAAGATAAGCATAGACACCCTTTTTTTTTCTAAAAAAAAAAAAAAAAAAAAACATTAACTATTTACCAGAGAGAATAAGGTAGGTTGCACATGGATTAGTTTCACATGCTGCATATTAGTATCTGTAATATAGTTGCAAGATCCAAATTCCTGCATTTTTTCAGTACCAAGCTTAGAACATCGAGACATTGCTTCTCTATCATTTTTAAAAAATTTTTAGGCCCTCACTTTTAAGGCATGTAATTGGTGTGGTTTACAGGTGTACAGAAGTTTCCCTCAAGTATAATGTGTGACATTAGGAAATGTAGCGCACTTTTACACAAAGACCATGACAGCCGGGACCATGCACAGCTAACCGCGACATGCCGGCTTTAGCTGCCCGTGGTATGTAAAATTCCATGAGTGGGGTGCAGCGTGCCCAGCTCATGGATTGTTATGGTACAGTAATAAAACATTTTGAGCCTTTTTGCAACCAGCTGGCATTTTTGAAATTCTCCTACTGTAACCGTCCACCAGAGGCTCAAAACATATACCCACCAGGCATGCTGCACCCAACCCATGGAGTGCATTTATTAAGCACATCAGGTCTAGTCTATTTTACCTGGCCTGCTGTGCAAATGTGTGGGACAGTCTCTTTCACCCACTAACACTAGACAGGTGTACAAACATGCGTCGTGCTGCACCCAAACCTGCCTGATAATGCATGACCTCCAATGTGTTGGCTTTTACAAAGAATCAAAAAGAAGAAAAAAAAAAAAAAGCTAATGGGCTGTTGTATTTCTTTACATTTACATACAATAAGCCATTTTTTTACAGCTGTAAACTCTCAATAAATAATAATGAGGAAAAGATGAAAAGGCAAAAACATTCATTTTTGTGCCATTTGTATGAGGACGTAATACGTATTCGTATTGTCGTCAGTACATTTAAAGAAAAAAAAAATTTTTTTATTTCTTTTTTGGATCTTATAAGTGTCCTGGCATGGGACTGCCCGTTTTTTTTTTTTTTTTTTTGTCTTTTTTGTAGGTTTACCTCACTTTTTCTTGCTGCACAGTTGCTACTTTACCTAAAGGTTTACAGATCTTATTACAGCTCAGCTTACTACCATGATAATACCAGAAAATGAAATATACAGTAAGAACATCAGATACATCACAACACTGTGTTGGTGGTTACCATAGAGAAACATTTGATTTATTTTAGTTCCAGAGTGATTAAAAGTGGAGCTTCATTGTTAAGCTGAGGCATATGGAAAGGATCGTACCCACCCTGTGACACAATTTTTTTTTTTTTTTTTTTACTGTGTTAAATCACGTTGTACCTTGTTCAAAAAGTTGTCCTATTCAGTCTTGGAGCCTGTGTCTGCAGGGACCACAAACCTCTGGTTCTAACAATCCTGCTGTACCTTGATTTGCAATTGTATCAGGATCCCTGATCCCATAGGTCATTTTACATTTGGTATCCTTTTCCTTGGATGAGAGCTGGTTGTCTACTGTTCTTACCATAAGAAACATTTGTAGCACTGCGCCACTTTGTCCACTGGGCATTATAAGAGAGACTTATATATTATGCTATTTTGTTTTTGTGGTATCCTAATTACAGGAACACATGACAAGAACCAAAAGGAAAGTTTTTGTTGGCCTCCTACAATCTATGTTATTCTTATAAAGCCCCATAAATCACCATCTGTGCCCCCTGCCTCATTAAATAGCCAAATCATCTGTCAGTACCC
Organism: Hyla sarda; assembly: GCF_029499605.1. Lineage (NCBI taxonomy): Eukaryota > Metazoa > Chordata > Amphibia > Anura > Hylidae > Hyla > Hyla sarda. The sequence goes on from NC_079190.1 coordinate 455,723,458, forward strand.
CAATTTCTGTGCCTCCTCTTTACAGCTTCTGCCCTCTGTATTGAATATCTCTGTTTCCTCCTCACAGAATGCCTAAAACCTTTTCACCCTCTGCCATCTGCATTTTGCTCCTATCTCCAAAAAGCCTATAGAAGCTTCTGCCCCCTGCCATTTACAGAGCCATATACTACATCTTCTGTCCTCAATTTGCCCTTCTTTTTGTCTTCTATGTCCCACTCCTTTCTCACCTTAGGACACCCCATGCCTTCTACAGTCCATATTGCCACCTGCTTCTGGCCCCAAACAAAGCCATTGACTTTCTCTGTATTCCTTGTCCTTGTCCCCTCACAGGACCACTGGCACCTTCTCAACCCTTATTCCTTTTTTTTATGTTAAAGCCCTTGTCATGTCAGCTGCACTAGATTGACACACGCATGCCAACCTCTCATAAAATCTGCTGCATCTGAGGCTACCTGTGTGGCATTCTTGGAAATCTATTAAATACTTTCATCTTTACATAGTTGAATGTGCTGACAACAAAATCACACAAAAATTACCAATGGAAATCAAATTTATCAACCCATGGAAATCTGGATATGGAGTCAAACTCAAAATCAAAGTGGAAAACCACACTACAGGCTGATCCAACTTTGATGTAATGTCCTTAAAACAAGTCAAAATGAGGCTCAGTAGTGTGTGTGGCCTCCACGTGCCCATATGACCTCCCTACAATGCCTGGGCATGCTCCTGATGAGGTGGCGCATGGTCTTCTGAGGGATGTCCTCCCAGACCTGGACTAAAGCATCTGCCAACTCCTGGACAGTCTTTGGTGTAACACGTCATTGGTGGATGGAGCTAGACATGGTGTCCCAGATTTGCTCAATCAGATTCAGGTCTGGGGAACGGGACGGCCAGTCCATGCATCAACGCCTTCCTCTTGAAGGAACTGCTGACATACTCCATCCACATGAGGTCTAGCATTGTCTTGCATTAGGAGGAACCCAGGGCCAACCGCACCAGCATATGGTCTCACAAGGGGTCTGAGGATCTCATTTCTGTACCTAATGGCAGTCAGGCTACCACCAAACTAGTCATGCTGCAGGATGTTGCAGGCAGCAGAACATCCTCCACGGCGTCTCCAGACTCTGTCACGTCTGTCACATGTGCTCAGTGTGAATCCGCTTTCATCTGTGAAGAGCACAGGGCACCAGTGGCGAATTTGTCAATCTTGGTATTCTCTGGCTAATGCCAATATCCTGCACATGTTGGGCTGTGAGCATAACCCCCATCTATGGTTGTCTGGCCCTGCTACCACCCTCATGGAGTTTTTTTCTGACCATTTGAGCGCACAAATGCTCATTTGTGGCCTGCTGGAGGTCATTTTGCAGGGCTCTGGCAGTGCTCCTCCTGCTCCTCCTTACACAAAGGCGGAGACAGCGGTCCTGCTGCTGGGTTGTTGCCCTCCTATGGCCTCCTCCACATCTCCTGATGTACTGGCCTGTCTCCTGGTAGCACCTCCATGCTCTTGCCACAGCTCGCATTGATGTGCCATCCTGGATGAGCTGCACTACCATAGCCACTTGTGTGGGTTGTAGACTCCGTCTCATGCTATCACTAGAGGAAAAGCACAGCCAGAATTCAAAAGTGACCAAACCATCAGCCAGGAAGCATAGGAACTGAGAAGTGGTCTGTGGTCACCACCTGTAGAACCATTCCTTTGTTGGGGGTGTCTTGCTAAATGCCTATAATTTCCACCTGTTGTCTGTTCCATTTGCACAACAGCATGTGAAATTGATTGTCAATCAGTGTAGCTTCCTGAGTGGACAGTGTGATTTCACAGAAGTGTGATTGACTTGAAGTTACAATGTGTTGTTTAAGAGTTCCCTTTATTTTTTTTGAGCAGTGCATAATGCTTCCCCCCCACCCCCACCCCCCAGTATTTAAATTGACAGTATTTGTTAGAAAATAATCTGAATTTGATTAAGGCTAATAAGTTGGTTCTACTTTGTATCAGTGTATGAATTCTCCGGAGGAATGACCAAGCTGATAACAGTTGCTGAGGAGTTTCTGGGAGATTGGCCAAGGGCTAAGATAGCAGGCAGGTGTCCTCTGGTTAACTGCTATGTATAATTGTACGACCTGTGACGTACACTTTGTATGTACCCAGTGTATAAGAAGTGAGGAGCTCTGCCTAATAAACAGATCAGCACATTATTGTCTTCTTAGAAGCTTGTCTTTGTATTCATTAATGTAGCTTTTCTCATTTGGCCAAATTATACCTGTCATCCTAATTTGGACCCACACAGCTGACCTGTAAGTGGCTGTTTATCCAGATCACATCACAATTTGGCCTTACAAGACCCACAAAGAATAAATGGAACAAAGGTCGAGTGTTTGTACATGTGTCTCCAATGGGGGCATATTCACCCTGAGCTTCAAACATGGTCCTGATGGGTTGAATGAAGTGTTCCCTGCAAATGATTGTGTCCCTCTCTAAAAACAATGTAATAATCCTTCCATAAAAATAGTAACATAACAAAGCTAAGCAAATGTTCCGCCTCGCATGATAAGATGATAAAATGAAGAAAGCACTTAGACAAATACGGTCCCTCCCCGCACAACGCCGAGGAGTGCGCTATAGTAAATGATTATCTGCTGCATACATTCAGCAATTTTCTTGTCTTATTTCCATGACTTTTACACAGTGGAAATAGCTTTAGCATTTTCCCAGATACATTTTAAGTACACAATTAAATTGCTTCATACTTATTTTTCCAGAAAAGTGCTAAAAAGTGACTTTAAGTAGAGCAACGCTTTTCCCGAAGGACTCTTATAATCAGTACTCTGTGCGGCGCAGGGCCTCCGTAATACAGGGTGTTCGCTTAACAGTGTTTTACACATCGTATGCAAATTAAATGCTGCTCGTAGCATTGTATAAAAAGTTAAAGTGCCGAAAAACAGCTAAGCTTTTAGGAAAAATAATAAACAACACATCTCTGGGCTTCAGTGACGTCGCCTCGGTGGTCTCATCCGCAGTACTGTTTGCAGTAGTGTGATGTGTTTACCGATGTATATATGGCGACTGCTGATATATATGGACCCAATAAAACTAAAAAGCAGCAAGTTAAGTGTTTAGTTCAAGGGATTTTCTTTAAATCAGTGTTTCCCAACCAGGGGGCCTCCAGATGTTGCAAAACTACAATTCCCAGCATGCCCGGACAGCCTTTGGCTGTCTGGGCATGCTGGGAGTTATAATTTTGCAACACCTGGAGGCACCCTGGTTAGGATACACTGCTTTAAAGGGGTACTCCCCTGAAAAAAAAATAAAAAATCAACTGGTGCCAGAAAGTTAAACAAATTTGTAAATTAATTCAATTTAAAAATCTTAATCCTTCCAGTACTTATCAGCTGCTATATGCTCCACAGGACGTTCTTTTCTTTTGAATCTCCTTTCTGTCTGACCACAGTGCTCTCTGCTGACTCCTCTGTCCATGTCAGGAACTGTCCAGAGCAGGATAGGTTTGCTATTTGGATTTGCTCCTACTCTGGACAGTTCCTAAAATGCACAGAGGTGTCAGCAGAGAGCACTGTGGTCAGACAGAAAGGAAATTCAAAAAGAAAAGAACTTCATGTGGAGTATATAGCAGCTGATAAGTACTGGAAGGTTTACGATTTTTAAATAGAAGTAATTTACAAATCTGTTGAACTTTCTGGAGCCAGTTGATATATAAAAGTTTTTTTCCTGGAATTCCCCTTTAAGGACTCTATAGTGACAGAGATGGTCCCCAGGACTGGTGCATTGTAAATGTGGTGCCGATAATCAAAAAGGGGCCAAAAAGACACCCCGGGAATTATGGGCCGGTTAGCTTAACTTCCGTTGTATGTAAATTGTTTGAGGGTTTTAATGAAAATAAATGTATGACTCCATATCAGCATGGATTTATGAAGGATCGGTCCTGTCAGACTAAGGCGCCTTTCACACTATGAAATTGCTCCGTTAAAAAACCTGTTATAAACTTCCGTTAGAAAAGCCTTAAAAACGGATGTTAAACGGCCGTTACAAAAATCCCATAAAAGTCCATGGGATTTTCCGATTATTTCCGGTCCTGTCAGACTAAGGCCCCTTTCACACTATAAAGTTGCTCCGTTAAAAGACCCATTATAAACTTCCGTTAGAAAAGCCTTAAAAACGGATGTTAAATGGCCATTACAAAATCCCTAAAAGTCTATGGGATTTTTTGATTATCCGTTATGACCCGTTATAGCCTGTCATGAATAACGGCTGTTACTTGTGATGGGAGAAAAAACGTCACATGCACAAATTTTTCTTCCGTCACAAGAAACGGGTAAATTATCGGCCATTATTTTTAACATTGAAGTCTATGGCAAACAGATGAGCCTTTATGTCATCCGTTTGCACCTGGTTTATAATATCCGTTATTACTTCTGAGCATGCTCAGAAGAGGTGACATCAGCAGACTCCTGCAGTGCTGAGGGAATACTACTACTCTCATTATGGAGCAGACTTGTTTCCATGATGGGAGTAGTAATTTATTTTTCATTTTTTAAATCTTTCATTTTTAAATTCCCCGCCGGGAGCCCAGAATGGCCGGTACTGAGGAGATATTCAGGGCTCCTGGCGGTGTTTTCAAATAAATGCGCTGCGGTGAGGAAAGATATATCAAATCGCTGGGGGGGGGTATATGTCTGGCCCCCACAGCGCTTCTTATAACGGATGTTATAACGGATCCTAAAGGATGAATATGCCCGTTATTTTGACTGACGTTATTCAGCCGTTAGCACCAGTTATTTAATACGTTATTATACATCCGTTTTTACACAGAAAACGGATGTTTAATAACGGATGAATGCTCATAGTGTGAAATGACCCTAACCTTATCAGCTTTTATTAGGAGGTGAGCTCCAGACTGGACCAGGGGGAATCGCTGAAAGTCGTATATCTTGATACTATAGTATAGTACTATGAACTATGTAAGTGTCACTTTGGCCTTCAGAAATAAATCCATTAAACATATGCCATAATAATGGATGGGTGAGAGATGCATCCATGGGCATCCAATGTACATGCCATGAGCTTTTCATGATGTATCTCCTAATCAAATGCAATAGTAACCTATCGGTGATGATGCCACTCTGTGGATTTTAAATTGTATTTGATGTGTAGATGTAGCGGTCACCAAATTGATTGGTAATGTGGTATGCTACTTGTGTCTCGTAGTGCGGCACAGTCATTGTGCTGCAGGTCGGTGACTCTTACAGCCCACTGGAGTAAGTGCTGAGGGAGATGCAAAAGCCACAGCGTGATTGTGCGCTGGACTCACAAGATGTAGCTTCTCAGCACCCAAGATGGTGGGCGCTGCATCCGTATACCCTGCTCATTCCACCGTGTGAATAGACCCTAAGGCTAGGTTAACACTGCGGAATCTCAGGGCTGAAAATTTCCACCCGGAGATTCCGAGTGCGGCCACTGCAGTCTCCAATAGACTGCAATGTGTTCCGCGAGTATATCCGCCTGAAGAATGAGCAACGCCATTCTTCAGGCGGAAATTTTCAAGCGGATTTTCCATTTACAAATTCCGCTTCACAAATTCCGAAGTGTGAATTTGTGAACGGAAACCCATTCACTACACTCTTGTAATGTAAAAATGTATGCAGACATATACCGTGGTGTATTGTACATTTTAGTAAACGGAATTTCTGCCTGCAATTTCAAAGTGGAATTGCAGGCGGAAATTCCGTAGTGTGAACCTAGCCTAAGTCTCATCACATAGGTACAGTATATGTAGGCATCTTGTAATGTAAAAATGTATGCAGACATATACCGCGGTGTATTGGTAGCAGACCCAATGAGTTTTAATGGATCATAGTCTACTAGTGACTTTCAGTCAATTTCCTGAATATGTGCATTTATTGTACTTAAATACTCATCAGACCAGACTTTTGAGCCCTGAAGAATAAAAGTATATGTTCAGAAAATAGACTGAACATTGCCCCTAATTGACTATGGACAGTCCATTGAACTCATGGGCGATACTCTATTACTTCATTTTTGGCATACCTTTTTTCATGGGATGCTGATGTAAACCTTCAGCGTACTGATGAAATGCAGTGTGAACCCAACCTTGCACATAATTACAATGTTATTATATAAATTACAAAATTTAAGGATTGGAAAGAGGAGTATTAGTTGTTTTTTCTTTTTATTTCTTTTAATTTTTTTTCTTGCTCTGGGGAAGGGTGATGGGAGGATGGGTTTATATTATAAGTCTGTTTTAATTGATTAATTGCTTTGGTTATTTTGATGTTTATTTTTCGCTTGTATGGGTTTTTTTATTATAAAGAAAAGATAAATAATAATAAGAAAATAAAATTATAATAATAATAATAATATTATGATATAGAAATAACATGTAATCACAAATTCTCACCACAGGGGATGAAAAAAACAACCATTTTTTTTCCCAGCAAAATATTGACCTATATAATAGTCAGTTTCTATCTTGTAAAGTTCCCAATCTTCAGAGAAATCTCACAGGTGGCCACTAGATGTCAGACATGAGTTTGAGGTAAGGGATGGAAGTTCATTTGGATAAATGGTAAAGTAACATGAAGGATTATTAGAGCGCTGAAAGCATTGCAAATAGATCTAATCTGTACCTCAATCCTTTCCTGTTTTTCTTTGAGATTTTTTTAATTTATTTTTTACTTAGTATCTAATTATTTTGCTTGTAGTTCTTGGTGGTTATTTTTATCGAACAAATACGTAGGCTTCATACGTAGATGAAAGGAAAATACAATCATTACGGTTTACAAATGATGTGTATTATAGACCTAGTTTCAACTAAAGAAACAATGGATTCCAGTCATTATACATACCATGTAGGAGTTACTATGTAACCACTACAATGCTGGGGTATTTTGTTCCATACAATTCCTGTTGTGATCAAATCTTTCAAGTGCCCCAGTGCAAACATTTTTCTAAAGGTGTTTATTTTTTTTTCTTTATGATATATTTAAATTAAATCTTTTTGTTGTTTGGTTTTTCTTTAAAAATGTTTACTTTTTTTTTTTTTTTTTACTATAAAAAACAATATCTATACTGCAAAGTGACAAAGGGATTATCCCAGATACCAAAGCCACATAGAAGATTTGCATTCCCACCCCCCAGGTTTCGGCATAGTGCTCCTCTGGCCACTGTAGGCCAAAACCATATTGTAAACCAATGTCTGTGAAAACAGTTATTACTATTGCCTGGTCTGCAGAAAACAGTGGGTCACTATTGCAGATTCTTGGCTGTGAGGAGAGTAAGTGAGAACATGCGCCCACACCATATGACCATTGGCCTGCCCCAACCTTGGCTAAACCTCATCAGCTCTGACCACTAATGATCGGCAGTCCAGTCCCTACCTATAACATAAGTCATAAAACCAATGCAAAGTCCTCACCATTATATTCCCCAATATCTACCCCACCTGCTCGTCAGCTCAGCTTATTTTTCCCTGCAGAATGATCAGCTGTCTACCTTGGGCAGTACGATTCAGTACACTTTGAAATTAGTCATGTCCTGCTTTTTGGCACCAAGTCTCATTCTTATATAGGATTTTACTGGTCCTACCTTACAGTGTATCTATCACCAGAAAGCAATCCAAGGAAAAAGAAGTGGAGATCGCACTCACCCAGGTAGATCTTTATGCAGCTATTTTATTCAGCAACGTGTCTTGTACATGAAAAGACCCAATATGAACAGCAGCATCTCCAAAGTGCAACGTGCAGAGCAGCAAACAGCAGGGACATCTGGACCAGGTGAGGTGTCCCCGCAGTTTGCTGCTCTTCATGTTGCACTCTGGGGATGCTGCTGTTCATTAGTGTTGCTCGCGAATATTCGCAATTCGAATATTATTCGCGAATATCGCATATTCGCAAATTCGCGAATTTCGCGAATATTGCGGTATATATTCGTAATTACGAATATTCGTTTTTTTTTTTTTTCTTCACAGTACACATCACAGTGATCACCCCTCTCTGCTTCCAGCTTGTGTGGTGTAAAGAAGGCTGTAATACTACTGTGTGAGACTGTCGCACGAAAATTCGCATATGCGAAAATTAGCATATGCTAATTTTCGCATATGCGGATTTTCGCATGCTCTAATTTTGTTTTTGCCAATATTCACACATGCTAATTTTCGCATACGTGAATATTCGCATATGCGAAAATAAAACGATAATATAACGAATATGCGAATATTCGCGAATATATGACGAATATTCGTCCATATATTCGCGAATATTCGCGAATTCGAATATGGCCTATGCCGCTCAACACTACTGTTCATATTGGGTCTTTTCATGTACAAGATACGTTGCTGAATAAAATAGCTGCATGAAGATCTACCTGGGTGAGTGTGATCTCCACTTATTTTTTCTTGTATTGTTTTCTGATGGACTGTATATACTGAGCCGAACCACCAGGTTCCTTCCATCCCCCACACCTTAGTGCACATTGAAGCCTTCCTCTCAGGTGTTAGTCAGTATCTGCTAGTTAGTGTTGCTCGCGAATATTCGCAATTCGAATATTATTCGCGAATATCGCATATTCGCGAATTCGCGAATTTCGCGAATATAGCGCTATATATTCGTAATTACGAATTTTCATTTTTTTATTTTTTTTTTTCTTCACAGTACACATCACAGTGATCATCCCTCTCTGCTTCCAGCTTGTGTGGTGTAAAGAAGGCTCTAATACTACTGTGTGAGACTGGCGTGCGAAATTTCGCATATGCGAAAATTAGTGTATGCTAATTTTCACATATGCGAATTTTCGAGTATGCGAATTTCCTATATGCTAATTTTCACATATGTTAATTTTCGCATACGCGAAAATAAAACGAAAATATAACGAATATGCGAATATTCGCGAATATATGACGAATATTCGTCCATATATTCGCGAATATTCGCGAATTCGAATATGGCCTATGCCGCTCAACACTACTGCTAGTGTGGTGCCGAGTGCAGGACTCTGTTTTGCAAGTATCTATCACCAGATTTGGTCTTCTAGGCATTGTAAGGCTCCTTTGGGATCTATGTTTATTTTAACACCTCCTTTGGTAGCTGTTTTTGAGAAGTGTCTGGCAATTTAGTCCATGAATCCATGGGTCACCTAACTTTTCCCACTTTGACTTCCCATATGAGCACTGGTGGGTACGATGAAGGCTGCAGCTCTGTACGGAAGTGACCTTGCGAGCTGGGCCGAGTGCTGCAGCACATCTCCTCATGATGATATGGCTGCAGCAGTTCTATTACAGTGTATACAGTGTGTGCCACCTACATAGACTTGACATCAAGTGGAGAGCTTTTGGACTGCTTCTTATAAATTCTCCCCCATATGGTGGTGGCCTACTTGCTCGCTCCTTCCCCTGTTGCCATGCTTCTTCTCACTGCAGTGGCTCTCTGGAGGAGCTTATTGTAAACTCCTGCAGCCTGGAGCAGGGTGGGCAGTCTAACAGCAGGGATAATGCACCACAGGGCCTAGCACAGGAGGCCACTAATATAGACTGCAGAAGAGAGATCCATCCTGCCTTGTGGGATAAGATTTTGAATATGGGGGTGGATGGGAAATATGTGGGACTAATCCACGAAGATTTGTAGGGGTTTCCGTGCCCCTGAACCATACCCCCTGAGCCTGATTTATGACACTTTTTAAAATAAATTTCACGCCCATGACTTCAGGGGAAAGTGCAGATAGTCAACCCAATAGTAACATTGCTTTATTTAAAAAAACAGGGAGAATCACAAAAAAACAAGCAAACAAACAAGAAAGAAAAATAGTGGAATCACCTCCACTTAAAAAATGTGATAAAAAACTTGATTTCCTATACTGATCACAAGTACTATTTAACCATTTAAGGACCCAGCCAATTTTCACTGTAGGACCCGGCTATTTTTTGCACATCTGACCACTGTCACTTTAAGCATTAATAACTCTGGGATGCTTTACCTTTCATTCTGATTCTGAGATTGTTTTTTCGAGACATATTCTACTTTATTTTAGTGGTAAAATTTTGTCGATACTTGCATCCTTTCTTGGTGAAAAATTCCCAAATTTGATGAAAAAATTTAAAATGTTTTATTTTTTTAACTTTGAAGCTCTCTGCTTATAAGGAAAATGGATATTCCAAATAAATTATATATTGATTCAAATATACAATATGTCTACTTTATGTTGGCATCACAAAGTTGACATATTTTTACTTTTCGAAGACATCAGAGGGCTTGAAAATATAGCAGCAATTTTCAAATTTTTCCAAAAATTTTCAAAATTGAAATTCTTCAGGGACCAGTTCACTTTCGAAGTGGATTTGAATGGCCTTCTTATTAGAAATACCCCATACATGACCCCATTATAAAAACTGCACCCCTCAAAGTATTCACAATGACATTCAAAAGGTTTGTTAACCCTTTAGGTGTTTTACAGGAATAGCAGCAAATTGAAGGAGAAAATTCAAAATCTTCATTTTTACACTGGCATGTTCTTGTAGACCCAGTTTTTTTTACAAGGGGTAAAAGGAGAGAAATCTTCCTAAAATGTGTAACCAAATTTCTCTTGAGTACGGAAATACCTCATATGTGTATGTTAAGTGCTCTGTGGGTGCACTAGAGGGCTCAGAAGGGAAGGAGCGGCAGTGGGAGTGGGAGAGTGCGTTTTTCTGAAATGGTTTTTGGGGGGCATGTCACATTTAGGAAGCCCCTATGGTGCCAGAACAGCAAAAAAAAAAAAAAAAAAAACACATGGCATACTATTTTGGAAACTACACCCCTCAAGGAACATAACAAGGGGTACAGTGAGCCTTAACACCCACAGGTGTTTAACGACTTTTCGTTAAAGTTGGATGTGTAAATTATTATTTTTTTCTTCACTAAAATGCTAGTTTTCCCCCAAATATATATTTTTTTACAAGGGGTAATAGGAGAAAATGCCCCCCCAAAATTTGTAACCCCATCTCTTCTGAGTATGGAAATACCCCATGTGTGGATGTCAAGTGCACTGCGGGCGCACTACACTGCTCAGAAGAGAAGGAGTCACATTTGGCTTTTGGAAAGCAAATTTAGCTGAAATGGTTTTTGGGGGGCATGTTGCATTCAGGAAGCCCCTATGGTGCCAGAACAGCAAAAAAAAAAAAAAAAAAAAACACATGGCATACTATTTTGGAAACTACACCCCTCAAGGAACCTAACAAGGTTTACAATGAGCCCTAACACCCCACAGGTGTTTAACGACTTTTTGTTAAAGTTGGATGTGTAAATGATTTTTTTTTCACTAAAATGCTGGTTTTCCCCCCAAATTTAAAATTTTTACAAGGGGTAATAGGAGAAAATGCCCCCCAAAATGTATAACCCCATCTCTTCTGAGTATGGAAACACCCCATATGTGGACGTGAAGTGCACCGTGGGCGCACTACAATGCTGAGAAGAGAAGGAGTCATATTTGGCTTTTGCAAAGCAAATTTTGCTGAAATGGTTTTTGGGGGCATGTCCCATTTAGGAAGCCCCTATGGTGTTAAGACAGCAAAAAAAATACTATTTTGGAAACTACACCCCTCAAGGAACGTAACAAGGGGTACAGTGAGCCTTAACGCCCCACAGGTGTTTGACGACTTTTCGTTAAAGTTGGATGTGTAAATGATTTTTTTTTTCACAAAAATGCTGGTTTTCCTCCAAATTTTTCATTTTTACAAGGGGTAATAGGAGAAAACACCCCACAAAATTTGTAACCCCACCTCTTCTGAGTATGGAAACACCCCATATGTGGACGTCAAGTGCACTGCGGGCGCACTACAATGCTCAGAAGAGAAGGTGTCACATTTGCAAATTTTGCTGAAATGGGGGGGGGGGGGCATATTGCATTTAGGAAGCTCCTATGGTGCTCGAACAGCAAAAAACAAAAACAAAAAAAAAACACATGGCATACTATTTTGGAAACTACACCCCTCAAGGAAGGTAACAAGGGTTACAGTGAGCCTTAACACCCCACAGGTGTTTGACAACTTTGGATGTGTACATGATTTTTTATTTTTCACTAAAATGCTGGTTTTTCCCCAAATTTTACATTTTTACAAGGGGGAATAGGAGAAGTGCCCCCCAAAATGTGTAACCCCATCTTTTTTGAGAATGGAAATACCCCATGTGTGGACATCAAGTGCACTGCAGGCGCACTACAAGGTTCAGAAGAGAAGGAGTCACATTTGCAAATTTTGCTGAAATGGGGGGGCATGTTGCATTTAGGAAGCCCCTATGGTGCGAGAACAGCAAAGAAAAAAAAAACTATTTTGGAAACTACACCCCTCAAGGCACGTAACAAGGGGTACAGTGAGCCCTAACACCCCACAGGTGTTTGAAAAATGTTCTTTAAGTGGGATGTGAGAAGGAAAAATTTGATTTTTTTTACACTAAAATGCTGGGGTTACCCCAAATTTTTCATTTTCACAAGTGGTAAAAGGAGGAAATGTCACTGCAAATTTGTAAGTAATTTTTTTTGGAGTAAGGACATACTTCATGTCTGGACGTTAGGAGCTCTAAGGGTGCACACTGATCTCTGATGTGCAGGAGCGCAGTTAGAGTCTTGAGCTTCTGCATTTCTCCTATGGAGCCAGAACAGTGGGACCCCCCCTCAAGGGGCATTACATGGGGTAAATAACATGGGTACACTTAATAACTAAAATGGAGTACAGTGGGACGTAAAATCATGAAAAAAAAAGGTTATGTTCCCAGAAAGATGAGCATAGACAAAACTAAAAAATCTGCCCACCCCAAACCCTATGCTCTAAATCATCATTCTGGGAATGTGATGTGTGGCCATCCCTAACCTGTTGCCTCAAATACGTACCCCGCTCAGGTGGAGAGAGAGCGCTGCGCATTTGAGGCAACAAAAAAAGTCCTTGATGATAATGACTCAGTGACCCTAGTATTCCATGGAAGTGTGATACTCCCTGAAGCAATCCTTAATGCAGAGGCCCGGATGATCGGGGCAAGTGTCACATTGAGTGATGGTGTCCTTCCGAATCCCCCTCTTGTAACACACTCTGCATCTTTTCTGGGCTCATCCTTTCTTTCCAGTGTGGGGGACATCACCTGGAAAGTGTTGGCCTGGGACGATCTTGGCACCTACCGTATTTTTCGTCCTATAGGACGCACCGGCGTATAAGACGCACCCGATTTTTAGGGGCAAAATCTAAAAAAATTTAGATTTTGAACCCAATAGTGGTCTTCAACCTGCGGACCTCCAGATGTTGCAAAACTACAACTCCCAGCATGCCCGGACAGCCGTTGGCTGTCCGGGCATGCTGGGAGTTGTAGTTTTGCAAGATCTGGAGGTCCGCAGATTGAAGACCACTGCATAGGAGGTAATACTCACGTGTCCACGCCGCTCCGGACCCGTCATCGCTGCCCTGGATGTCGCTCAGTCGCTGTCGCCGTGTCCCCATCGCTCTGGAACGTCTCTGCTGCCGGCCGGGTATCCTCGCTCTCCGTCACTGCCATCACGTCGTTACGCACGCCGACGCACGTACGCGACGACGTTATGACGAGGAAGGAGAGCGCCGGCATACAGGGGATCCCTGAACGGAGAAGACACCGAGGAGGCAGGCAAGGTCCTCCCTGGTGTCCTGTAAGCACTAACCCGGCTATTCAGTCGGGCTGTTCGGGACCGCCGCGGTGAGATCGTTCAGTCGGGTTGGTGTCACTTTCCCTTCAGACGCCGCGGTCAGCTTTGATCGCCACATCTGAAGGGTTAATACAGGGCATCACCGCGATCGGTGATGTCCTGTATTAGCCGCGGGTCCTGGCCGTTGATGGCAGCAGGGACCGCCGCGATAGGGGTGTCTTCGCCGTATAAGACGCACCAACTGGGGGAAGAAAAAGTGCGTCTTATACGTCAAAAAATACGGCATATTTCCAGTTCCTTGGGAAGTCCGGGCTGCTCTTTCCCGGTCAGCAAAGATCAGGGCCTTTAGGACTTCTTCTTGGAACTGAAGGTATGTCCCTGTGTTTCCAGTGTACAGTACAAAAGAGTTGTACATGGCAACCTGTACCATGTAGACCGCAACTTTTTTGTACCATATCCGTGTTTTCCGCATGGCCATGTATGGCTTGAGGACTTGATCAGAAAGATCAACTCCCCCCATATACTGATTGTAGTCCAGAATACAATCGGGCTTGAGGACCATTGTTGTGGTACTTCGCACAGGAACAGGTGAGCTGCCGTTACCATGAATTGTGGTCAGCATAAGGACATCCCTCTTATCCTTATACTTGACCAGCAACAAGTGTTCATGGGTAAGGGCACGGGACTCACTCTTGGGCATAGGTGTCTTAACAAAATTTAGAGGGAGGCCTCTCTGGTTTTTCCACATGGTCCCACAAGCGGACATGGATCTGGCAGCAAGTGATGTGAACAGAGGGATGCTGGTATAAAAGTTGTCCACGTACACGTGGTAACCCTTATCCAGCAATGGGTGCACAAGGTCCCAAACGATTTTCTCGCTAACACCCAGAGTGGGGGAACATTCTGGGGGTTCAATACGGGAATCTCGTCCCTCATATACTCTAAACTTGTAAGTGTACCCGGAGGTACTGTCACAAAGTTTATAGAGCTTCATGCTATACCGCGCCCGCTTCGAGGGAATGTACTGGCGGAATATGAGTCTCTCCTTAAAACTGATAAAAGACTCATCTACTAAGAGCTCCCTGAGCGGTACGTAGGCCTCCAAAAATTTGGCCCCAAAGTGATCGATGACCGGCCTCACTTTGCAAAGCCGGTCATAGGTGGGATCACTTTGGGGTGGACATGCCGCATTATCTGCAGAATGCTGTCATTTCCAAATGGCCTCGAACTACTTCCGTGTCTTGACCATACTGTAAAGCGGGGTCTGGTATAGGACGTCCTTGCTCCAGTACTGCCTGACACTTGGCTTTTTGACCAGGCCCATATGCAGCACGAGGCCCCAAAATGTCCTAATTTCTGCTGCATCAATGGTGTACCATTCATTGGACCTGGCCAAAAAAGAATCAGGGTGGTGGGCGATGAACTGCTGGGCGTACAGATTCGTCTGCTCCACCATGTGATTGACAAAGCTGTCACTGAAAAAATAACTGAAATAGTAAATTTCAGTAAATCCAGCCGTGTCAATCCGGATTCCGGAGTTGCCAACAAACTCCGGAATTCGTGGCTGATAAGCCTCTGGGGGTCTCCAGACAGGTTCACCAGAAGGGGGATTCGGTGCACTTGTCTGGAGGGTTGGACTCCCAGTACGAGCGGCATGGATGCTCGTACTAGTTTCAGCCGCCTTCTGGGGGGCTCATCATCAGTACTAGATGATGAGGAGGATGAGCAAGAACACAGGAATGTAGGATCTTCCTCGTCCTCACTGACAGATTCGGAGTCGGAGGCAAGTAAGGCGTATGCCTCGGCCCCAGAAAATGCCCGGCGAGCCATCGCCTTTTTTTCCACAGTGGCCGGGGGGAGGGGGGAGTGTGTGTGTGTGTGTGTGTGGGGGGGGGGGGGGAGGGGAGTATGTAGTGTGTGTTTGGTGTGACTGTATTATATAACGGTGTGTGATTAAAAAAATCACACACCGTTGTATGAGGAAAAGAAAATGCTGCAGCCCCCCAAAAAATGGGAGGGCAAATGCAGCGCCTTGAACCCCTAATAGGGCCCGGGCCACGCTCAAAAATTGCGGCGGACCCTTGGGGACCTAAAAACTTTATTTCAAAAATGTTTTTTTCTTTTTACTCCTACCTTTCCCTGGGTTTTATTCTGTCCCTGCTCTATGGGGGCTTCTTCTCTTCTTAGGGGGCTCCGATCTTGGCAGAGGTGGGATCCACAGCTCTTTCTCGCAGCTCCGACCGCTGACTGAATTGAGCTGCGAGAAGATGCTGTTAACCCCTCCGATCGTCAAGCCAATAGCAGTCCTCCTGGGGGGGGGGGGGGGACAGCGCTCCTGGGGGGGTGACAAAATCACCACCTTCCCATAGATACAGTGGGTGATTGTGGGTGTATCCTACACATCCTATATCACCATATATCTCCGGGTCAGCGGGTCACACGTATCCCGCATCAACAGAATCTCCACAAATTGCTTGTGTGAATTCACATGTGATTTGCGGCGATCGCCGACATGGGGGGGCGGGGGGTTTGACATTTGCACGGGATGCCTGTTGAAAGATTTCAGCAGGTATCCTGGTCCGATCCCCGCCCTGCGCGTGGCGGGGACCGGAATTGCCCATAACATAACTGTACGTCATGGGTCCTCAAGACCCCGGGTGTCGTGAAGTAGCGGTACATCATGGGTCCTGTAGGGGTTAAAGGGGTACTCTGGTGGAAAACCTTTTTTTTTTTTATCAACTGGTGCCAGAAAGTTTAACAGATTTGTAAATCAATTCTATTAAAAAAAAAAACTTAATCCTTAATACTTATTAGCTGCGGAATACTACAGAGGAAATTAGTTTCTTTTTTGAACACATAGCTCTCTGCTGACATCATGAACAACACAGAGCTCTCTGCTGACATCTCTGTCCATTTTAAGAACTGTCCAGAGTAGGAGAAAATCCCCATAGAAAACACATGCTGCTCTGGACAGTTTCTAAAATGGACAGAGATGTCAGCAGAGAGCACTGTGCTCGTGATGTCAGCAGAGAGCACTGTGTTCCAAAAAGAAAATAATTTCCTCTGTAGTATTCAGCAGCAAATAAGTTCTGAAAGGATTAAGAATTTTTAATAGAAGTAATTTATAAATCTGTTTAACTTTCTGGCACCAGTTGATTTAAAAAAAAAAAAGTTTTCCACCGGAGTACCCCTTTAAAGAGAGGGTTAATGAGAAAAGGATAAAGGTGTAGTCAGTGGGCTGCAAGGAACAATTTTTCACCTCCTTCCAAGCAGTCTACACCTGATTGAGATTTTCTGTTTCTTTTATTCCTTGTATTACCGTATTATTACTCGTATTACCTTATATCTGTCTTAGCATACTTCAAAGATGCGTTTTTTGTGCTTTTTGCTTTATATGGTTCTCATCATTTATCATTACCACATATTTCTTATAACATATGCTTTTTTCATTCTGTCGTCAATAGGCCCCATGATCTAGTTTACCTATTATTCTGTGACCTGTAGGGATCCTACCTAATCTGATGACTCAACCCCCAGATCATAATGTGCCGCCATGTTGGTGTACTCTATGTTGGTGTACTCACAGTACAACATATTATAGGGTACAGTGTGTAGATGGTTGTTTAGCTAATGCCTTTCTCAGTATTAGGCTCCTGATGCACTGGACTGAAGGCTTCCATTTCCAATTAATTTAAGACTGTCCAATTTTTAATGGATTGTAACGTTAGCCTAACACATCTTAATGCATTTCATTGATTTCAATGGAATCTGTCAGGTTTCTGTAGTTTTACTCTGTGAAATAGACAATTTTAAGTTGGCCAGTGAAAAGTAAAAGAAATCCTTTAAAACACAAATACCAATTAAACTAGATTGGAGATGTTTCTCTAAATTATCTGTAAAAATGATAGAGAAAAACACCAATGTAAGCATGTACAGATAAGTGTACAGATAGTGACAAGACGATAACATGTTCCTGACAAATAATAAGATTTAATATGTCTTACCGTGTGTGTTGGTTAGATTCTATATTTTTTGAATTCACTCTTTTTTAGTTGTGTAGAATCAGAACTTGGCTGTTTTTCTGCTCCATACAATCTTTGTGTTCTACCTACTGTATCTATAATACTATATGACTATATACTGTATACAATGCTTTGCATAGGTATTTACCCATTGGACTTTTCTACATTTTGTCATGGTATAACCACAGATTCAAATGTATTAAATTGTATGGAATTGTATTAAATCATATGGAAGTGGGGGAAAATATTACATGGATTTCAAAAATTATTTACAGATAAAAATCTAAAAAGTGTTGAGGGCATATGTATTCACCCCTTTATTATTAAACCCCTAACGAAGTTTTGATACGGACATTTGCCTTCACAAGTCACATTTGTGAGTCAAATGTGGGGAGAAAAATATCAACTTTCACTGGTGCAAATGCTTTGTCTTTTTTGTATATTTTAAAGGGTATCTCTCATCCAATAAACTTTTGATATATTTTAGATTAATGAATGTTGAATAACTTTCCAATAGCATGTTAATGAAAAATATGCTTCTTTCTATTTTATTTTTCCCAATCAGTCCTGTCAGCAAGCATTTCTGACTCATGCTGGAGTCCTAAACACTCAGAGCTGCCAGCCTGCTTTGTTCACAGCCGAACAGGCTGTGAACAAAGCAGGCTGGCAGTTCTGAGTGTTCTCCTTTGTGAACAAAGCAGACAGGCAGCTCGTAGAGTTTAGGACTCCAGCATGAGTCTGAAATGCTTGCTGTCAGGACTGGTAGGGAGACCCCTAGTGGTCATTTCTTCAAAGTGGAAAATTAAATAGAAAGAAGCATATTTTTTAATAACATGCAATTGTAAAGTTATTCTGCATACATTAATCTATAATATATCAAAAGTTTTTTTGATGAGAGGTACCTACCCTTTAAGTTTTTTTTTTTTTTTGGCCTTTCATTTTTTATTGTCTTTACCCGTTTAAAAAAAATTCAGAGAGGGAAAAGCAGTGTAGAGGCGCATAGAAAACCTATAGAGGGACGGCATTTAGCGGAGTATGTCTTTATTTTAGTGATTGTGGGAGTTCTCAGCATCAAGACCACCACTAACTACAACATCTGTTACATTACTACGAACATGTCAAAAGTTTAACAATATATGACCTTTGAAGCCCCCTTTCCCAAAAATGACATTACAATGTTGAATCTAGTGCAATGCAAGTCAACACTAGCAGAACCAATGTGGTAAAGAGAAGTTATGTGAATTGTAACACAATGGAAGTCAAGCAACGGGGCCATGCCAAAAATCCCAGCCCTAGAGCACAACACAATGCAGCCTCTATAAAAACACCATAATTTAACTTTATTCTACAAAGCCAAAATGTTTGACGTGTATTCGCTTTCATGAGATTAGAGATCAGAGATGTTCAAGACCAATTAATATGTCTATAACTAAATAATGTGTAATTACACAACTATAACAAAGGGAAATGATGTTTTACTGGTAAATGGGGGAAGACAAGACTCTGCCTGTGGGGAGATAGGATGTGAGTCATTAAACAACTCATCTTGTGTGCTCCATTTATTTACACATCTTCTCAACACCTACACGATGTCAGACATATAGAATTATTAACTTTCAGTCTCAATTTTAATTGAATTATCTTTGATTTTACTTGTGTGCATTTCCATCATTTGTCATGGCAGGTAGTGGAATATTATTGTAGTGATGCATACAATGTATTTCTCGGTCTTAAAATCAAGTGTTTTTGCTTTTATTTTACACTAGCTGAGTACCCGGCACTGCCCGGTTTTTCCCGACCTAATCCTTGTGGGGGAGGAAAAGCAACAAAGGAGGAAGCTTTTATCCTCATATCCTGTCTTTAAATCCTGACCCCATATGCTCTCTTTATATCCCGACCCCAAATCCCCTCCTCATATTCCGACCTCATATCCTGTCCTCATATTTTGTCCTAATAGGAGATGCAGAGCGGAGCTTGTGGAGTAAGGTACCAGAAGTTCTATATACTTGCATGGGACTTAAGACAAAAACCCCATCCTTTACACATGGGTGCAGGTTAGGGTTAATTTAACTATTATATACTTTTATTTGATACTCATGGTACCCAGCGCGTTGCCATGCCCAAGAAAAAACACACATATTTAACGTCAACTGTGAATAACATTTTCTTTATTTTATTGTGATGCTAACTGATACACAATATTTTTGGTCGTTTTATTTGGAGTATAAATGTATAATTCTTTTGGGTGCGCCAACTCGCGAGCAAGCAACATACAACTGGCCATGTGAAAAACAAGAATTTTCCAAATTCAATCCAGCAATAGTTAATAATTGCCCTTGTGCTTTGATGCTCTGTCGCGGTTTTGTTCAAGCCGAGATTCGTGTTGTTCCTCCGTTTCAGTGGCTCTCAGCGTTGAAGCTTTGTCGCGGTTTTGTTCCAGCCGAGATTCACGTTGTTCCTCCTTTTCAGCATCCCTCGGCGTTGAAGCTCTGTCGCGGTTTTGTTCAAGCCGTGATTCACGTTGTTCCTCCGTTTCAGTGGCTCTCGGTGTTGATGCTCTGTTGCGGTTTTGTTCAAGCCGAGATTCGCATTGTTCCTCCGTTTCATCAGCTCTTTTTCCCTCATTCTCAATGCTTTGGAGTTTTTTTATCCAATTGATGCTTTTTTCGGTGGCATTGTTGAGTATATTGGGACTTCACCCAAACACCGTCTGTCTCACTCGCACTGCACATATGCCTCAAAATTTCATCAAAATCGGTCTAGTAGTTGTTCTGTTATATGACCGGTGTCAAGCCCCCTCAAACTTCACAGAAACAATCCTCAGCTTATACTATAGTTTCCCTGATAATTTTATCAAAATCGGTTGAGCGGTTTGGAAGCCCATAGGGAACATAAATACATCCATTTGTGGTAGCCCTTGGGGGGTGTATGTTAGTGGTGGTATGGTATAGGTATAGAAGGGGTTAATGTTAACCCTAGAGTTCGTGACGCCAGGCTGAGGGCTGGTATGCTTTATCAATGTTCCGGCCTATCGCCACCCTTCCCAGTAACGATAGGTGCATAAAATAACTGAAGGTCCACAAAGAGATTGAACTTGAACTTGAATAACTTTTTACTGAAGTGCTTGCAATATCCACGGCACAGTAACAGTCTCATACAAACAGTCCTTAGGTTGCTTAGTGACTGGCAGTTGTAGCGGACTTTGAGCTAGATATACAGTCTCTGAATTTAGGGAGAGATTTGCAGATCTGTCCGGATTTAGGGGAATTATTAGGTCCGGTGATGCTGCAGATTGTCTGGGAATTGATACACTCTATAATTAGATTGTTCAGCCGTCGCCGCAAGACTCGGGCCTAACTCACTGCGATAATTGCTGCGCAGGTCTTGCTTGCTTGCTTGCCCAGGAACAAGAGAGAGAAAAGATGGCCGCTGCTCCCTTATATGGTTGGTCTGATCTGCCATTCACCATTACATGGTGTAATGGGATTGCTTACGTCACAGGGCCTCCAAAGGTCCTTAAGCTTAATACCATAGAGTTCACCTGGTCACATGACCCGCAGGTCCTGCAACGCTATGGAAACAAGTAATAATTTTGTACCATTTACAAATAAATCATTACATTTACATTAACCTTATATAGACCCCTGGTCTACTAGTAGAAATAGAGGCGACAAGGGATTAAATAAGTGACAGGGATCCCTACGTCCTAGGGACTCTGGCTATGGGGACCCAAACATACATAGGTACCGTATATGATGCGGTACCGGGACACCACACATTCTTATAAAGACTCACATCACTGACTTCCCCTGTAATTTTTGTTGCTAATAGCAACCAATCACAGCTCAGCTTTCATTTCTCACACTGATGAGGTAAAATAAAAGCTGCACTGTGATTGGTTGCTATTTCTTATACTGCTAAGGTAAAAATAAAAGATGCACTGCCATTTCTTATAATGTTGAGTTAAAATGAAAGCTGTAATATGATTTGCTGCTATGGGCAACACAGATTTTCTTTTGGACAACTTATATGACTAATTAGTTTTTTTCTGTTATATCAGCAGTGTCACGCCCCCTCATCCGATCGCAACCAAACTTAACAGAGACAATCCTCAGACTATACTATAGTTTCCCTAAAAAATGTGATCAAAATTGGTTGAGCAGTTTAGAAGTCCATAGGGAACATACATACATACAGTATATTCATATATATATATATACATTATTAATTTTTTTTTTATAAAGTCATCTTTATTTTTCCAAGAACATATACAGACAATCATATATGTAAAAAATCCAAAATAATGTCTATATATAAAAAGAAAATCATCCTCAGTAACAAATTTCAGGAACTTTTTGCTTTAAACCCATACTCACCCTATACCACCATATACCCAACAGATGGAGGGGGGAAAAAAAAAAACACCACTTATAATTTCCCATAGTAAACAAACATCATTAATTAACCTTAGTTAATTGTCCAATCTTTCCAGAAGTGCTCAAACCCAAAAGATCTTTTTGAATCTTTTGCCATTTCTTGTTCATACTCCTTAATTTTCCTTACCAAATTCATCCAATTTTCTACCTTTGGTCCCCCTGGATTGAACCATGTTCTAGCGATCACTACCTTGGCCAATATTAATAGTTTGCTAAAGGGGTACTCCGGTACCACAGTTTTATGATTATCTAACGTGCTTGTAACGAGTTTAGCACTTTTGTAATTCACATGTTATACATCTGTCCACAGCATATATGTTTTTTACTGACCTCTTTTCTGTGAAGGAAGTTCAGTAGTTTTTCTGGTTGCTTTTGACTGTCGTCCACACCTGCGGCCATGTTTGTTCACTGTGGTGGATAAGACGTCAGTGCTGCAGGCGTTGCTGTTTTTTTTTTCTCCTGCAATGGGTTTGCCCCTTTTCCACACCTCTGTAATGAATATTCCTTGAATTGTTGCGGGAGGATGGATGTCTCCTCCCGCTGTCAGCCAGCCCAGCTCTCGGCTTGAATATCCTGTATAAGCGCTGTGGCTGGCATGTAAAACCCTTCCCTGCCATGGAGACCGTGCGCCCGCAGGGGGAATTGGCTATCATGATTCCCCCACAGGCGCACGGTCCCCATGGCAGGGGAATTAGTACCATGTCAGCAGCAGTGCTATCATGATTCCCCCCGCGGCAGTC